>NW_020438890.1:610895-622246 GCF_000699045.2 Agrilus planipennis
TACTAGAATGCACTATCACACTACTAATTGTCCTTATTGTAATAGTCTTTTATGAAATGACCACTAAATAAATAAACTAACACTAACAAACAAGTAAATTCCACAACAATCCAAAGCAAACTGAACAACCTGTTAGAAACTACGACATTATGTGTATTTATTCCAGTCACTTCCAGCAGTGTAATTATACGAGGTTATATCAATATTTAGCTTTTAACATTTAATGAAAACAAAATAACCAAAATTGGTCCTTCTGGACACACCTTTGTGTTACTCCACGTGGGGTTAATGAGCCCTGCCAGGCAAAACTAACGCCAGAATGAGCAGTTTAACACATGTGTTTGGTCAAAGAAGGTCTGCATCTTGTCTTAATTTTTACAACCATAACACATACATTTGTTTTCGTACACTAGTACGTTATGTTACAAAACCTTTACCAAACGCTTTGTGGCCAGGATTGTTTGTGTACCGCTTCTAACTATTCCGTATTCGTTAGAATTTCTTTTCTATTTAAAATAACATAATANACCTTTACCAAACGCTTTGTGGCCAGGATTGTTTGTGTACCGCTTCTAACTATTCCGTATTCGTTAGAATTTCTTTTCTATTTAAAATAACATAATACTCGACGTCACGGGCCACATTAGGTCGACTTCAGTTTACGATCATGTGATTTTCGATTGTTATAGGTACGTAGTTTTTCTAACATGTTCAGTCATCTAATAGACCTTAACGCGAGTGCATTTTCTTCGGCTGATCCATAACTTAATACCAAACATAAACAATAACATTACCCAAAAAGCAGCTGACTTCGACCTACTGAAGGTGAATTTTTCTACGATCAGCTGGCAAACATAATTAATTTACGATTGTGCAGGACCGGCATCAAAACTGTTATAATTTTATAATTTTTTATTTTGTTTTAAAAGTCAAAAGTGTTATAACATTTTATGCTCCAAATGCCCGTAGGAGTCTGTGGCATAAATATTAATTATTATAACTGGGACACCCTATAGGTAACGAAAAGGAAAATCCTTACCCATTGAATCATCAACGCCGAAGTTAAACCCTTGAACTTACGTATAGTTAGTGAAATTTTGCATTATAGGTTTCCCTTATGGTGTATATTACATGAAATAAGAAAGTATATTTCTAAATTTAACCCCTAAAAGGTGAAGAGCGTTGGCAAATTTTGTATGAAATATTTCTAGACTTCCTAGAAGTCCTCGAAAGAAAAAATAACCTTTATAGGATCACTTCGTTGACAAGCCTAATATTTTGACACTCGAAAAGGAATCAAAATCTATCATGAAATTTGGCAACAGGCAATGTCTTATGGCACATGTAGAAGCAGTAAAGGAAAAAATCCGAAAATAGTAAATTTTTTAGTTACCTACACGACAAAAAAAAAACAATTTTCTAGTTGTAATATAGTAATTATACTGTGGCTTCCACTTGTTTTATTTCTTCATATTTCACTTCTAATTTCATTTTTCCATTTTTGTAAATATATTGTTATGTTATTAGTCCCCCGTTTTATTTCATTTGTTTTATTCTGTTGTTTTACCTTGCTATCCCTAAAATACGTTTTGGGGACTGATTTTGGGGGGAAACTTAAACCATACTCGGAAAAAGCGATTCCCATGAAGGGGGAAGTATTTACACACTTACAAGTTCCGTTTAAATTTACTTGAAACTTGGTCATAATCTTTTCAAACACTTATTGCGGCATTTTAAAAAATTCAACATCTGAAGGGATGAAAAAGATTATGATAGGTATACTAGGTGATACATAGGGTAAATCGCCGATGTAAAATTTCCAAATTCAGTAGTGTTTAAGCCTTTTTAAATTATAAGAAGTAATTATACAGACTTACTTGAAATTCCAACAGATTTGTAACTGTCGATTACTATTGTTTCCCATAGTCTATACAAAAACCATTTATTTATTTTTATTCGAGTCTTTAGCTATAACTATAAAAAGGAGTATAGAAAACAAATGGTAAGGACTATATGAACTAAAATGGTTACTAGGTGTACAGGGTATTGCATTAATTTATAATCAAACATATTCGCCTAAAAATGGAGCACCCTGTATTTTATTTCATTTTAGGATTTCTTTTTAGTTAGCAACTTTTATGAAAAATAGTGGGTTCATTTAACACACACTGTATTTTTTTAATGCCACTTTCCGTGTCTAATATCTAATACATTTTCAATCATTGTTAGAGGTATATACATATGTGGCAATGAAAGAAAAAATTACTACCGCAAAGTTTTTTTTTGCCGAGGTTTGATAAATACTTTGACGACAAAAATTCAGGCTTCGATCAACCAAACGGCATTTCATTTAAATTGAATCAATTCTATTTATAGGGCTTGTCACGATCGGTGTAATTTTTTACTTTTTACATTTGCTACCTATCTTTCCTTATAGTTAGAATGAAGCAATCAAATACCTGATGAAAGATAGTATTCTTTTCGCTTGGAAAGGTATTTGAGGTCATACATCAAGTTCTTCCTGCGTGTCTGATTAGGTCACTCATTGTATCGCTTTTTGGATTTTGGCTACANAAGTAATTATACAGACTTACTTGAAATTCCAACAGATTTGTAACTGTCGATTACTATTGTTTCCCATAGTCTATACAAAAACCATTTATTTATTTTTATTCGAGTCTTTACCTCCATCCCCTACCCATCTAAAAATTTTTAGTATTCTATAAGGTCATCCCCACCCTTATGGCCAGCTTATAATTAAATTACTATTTATTTTATTTTCAGTTTTCATCTGCACCAACTAGAAGCACCTTAACACTTGTATATAGTGTCCTGCGTTTTCTTTCATCCGAGCTAGAGTCCATAGATTCAGGCATTTGCACTTACTATGCTATTTAATATTCTATTGGACCATCTGTATCCCTGTTTTGCCTTGTCAGCCCTTGTTGTGATTAAATTAATCCCACTTTAAGGGGCGTTTTAGATCAAAATTATATTTTTTAGTTTTTGGAAAACATTCTAAATTTTTGTGTATTCTGTGTTACTAAATATTGCATATTGTAACTTGCCTATATTCAATAAGCGATACTGACAAAACAGTATTATATGAAAATAAATAATAGTAAAACAAAAATACTGGTACTCAAGGGAAGAAAAAGTAGGGAAAGAACGAATATATAAATAGGAGACGAAAGATTACAAGAAGTAGCTTATTCTAGGTATCTAGGAAGTCAGATAAGTCAGAATGGAAAGAGTGGTAATAAAAAGAAGTCACTTCTATGCTCGCGAATGATTAATTTAGATATTCGAACAAGATTGTTAAAAGTGTATGTTTGGAGCGCTGCGTTGTACGGGTGCGAAACATGGACGGAGGGCGCGGCGGAAAAGAAAAGGTTAGAAGAGTTTGAAATGTGGTGTTACAGGCGAATGATGAGGATACCCTGTATAGAGGTTAGAAATGAAGAAGTATTAGAAGGAATAGGAGAACAGAAGACTATGGAAGTCAATAACAATTAGGCGAGATAGGTTGGTAGGACACCTTATCAGACATGAAGGTCTAGTTAGAGACATATTAGAGGCAGAAACAGAAGTTAAGAGGAGTAGAGTTAGACATAGATTAGATTATTGTTCGAAAACAGTCAAGGATGTGGATTGTTCTAGTTTTGGGGAAATGCGATGATTAGCTCAGGATAGGAAAGAGTGGAGGTACGTGTCCAACCAGTCTCAGGACTGACGACGTTATGATGATGAATTTATATTTATCCTGTTGCCTTTAAAGGTGATGCTATACCTAAAAAAATAAACTCATAGTAGGATCATTTTGGCACAGTTTCTCAAGCAAATTGAAGACGATAAGTACCTCTTCCCTACTGATACACATATGAAGGCTTTATTCGAGCATTTCGTGAATAGATGCAGTGTGAATATCTACAGCAAAGCATTTCAAACATAACAAGAAAGTATGCACATTCATAAAATATTTGAGTTTTTCACAAATTAAGACGAGACTTTCTAAAAAGGTAAGGCATGTAATTACTTAGGTGTATATTCACAAAATTTACCAAGCGTTACTATTTACTTACGGAAGTACGTATCCATTTTCCTTACGGGAATGTAAACTGCAACAACATTAAGTAAATACAAATACATTAAAACTTCACATACAGCCTATTAATAACGAAAAGGCAAATTATTAAGTAAACTTTTGTAAATAAATAATTATTACTGTAAGCCAAGCTTTTGATATAGGTACTTACAGTCAACTTTATATGCATTGACATTATTCGTCTGCAAAAAATTATGGCCAATTTTTTATTACAATCAATAAAAAATAATTAAGGCTTTAACTATTATTATTATACGTATAACCGGAGAAGGAGGGTAATGACAGGTAATGATATAACGATAAATGAAAATGGTATATGCACCTGGCGATCAGCCGTTTCACCACCCCAACTTACCTCTTTCTGGTTCATACTCCTTCCCAATTTTCTTCTTACTGGTTAACGTCTTGAGTAAATTTCTTTTCCGCTGTTTAAAGAATTGCTTATTGACTGTGCGCTTTACCTTTTAAATATTTAATTTACAGATACTAACATTGTATTAAAAATCTAAACTTAAAAATGACTTACAATTGAATACATACGTATATGAACAATCTAGTTTTTCTGTCTGTTACAATGAGTTTGTCTAAAAATTTATCATTATTTTTGAAAAACAGTAACATGCAGCAGCCCAGCACTTCTGCCATTCCTGTGAGTTAAAAATTAAACAGAATTTGTGTTCTCTTTAAAAACGATTTTCCGTTGCTTCAAATGTGATTTCCTTTAATATTAATGTATATAACTTTCAAACTGAATGTATGATGCAAATTAAATATGGTGGTGTGCAAAATTAATAAAAAAGATTAAGCTCTTGGTTAGTAGAACTCGCCACCACGCCATAGATCTGTAATAATCTGTGTGTAATTAGCATTTTGCTCAACTATATGACCTGTAAGGCCTAATGCACATTTTTTTCTCGTTTGACGAAGAGAAACGGAATTGTAACTGCTGAAGCTTTGGTTAGCTGAGAATAACTGGTTTAACAACTTTCTATAATTACTAATAAATATTTAAAGTGAAATCACAGTGAACATGAAGATTCGTTACTGTCAGGAAGCCGAACAAATGTTTTATTAGCCGACCCTAATATTTCTGTAATGATTGTATAGATATTTGTTTTCACTGTATCATTATAGTACCACAAAATAAGAAAAGCCGTTGATCATCGTCATCATAAGGTTAACCTTCACTCTATCTTGAACTAATCTTCGCATTTCCCCAAAACTAAAACAACCCACATCCTTAACTATTTGCGAACAGTAATATGATCTAGGTGTACCTCCACTCCTTCTAACTCCCGTTTCTGCCTGTAATATGTCACTGGCTACACCTTCATGCCTGAGAAGGTGTCCTACCAACCTACTTCGCCTATTTCTTATTCACTTCCTAAGAGTCCTTTCTTCTTCTATTCTTTCTAATACCTCTTCATTTCTAACCTTCTCTATCCACGGTATCCTCATAATTCGCCAGTAACACAACATTTCGAACGCTTCTACAGTCCATTTAAATTTGTTAGAATTGTGACCTTGAAGAAATCTGCGCGAACATAAAAAAAATACACACTAGGCGTGAGAAAGACTGAAATAGTTGGAACAAGCTTAAACGAGCAGAGCTCTCGATGGGCGGTCTTAGATTATCGTCTAGAACTGTACAGTACTAAACGAAAATGTTTAGCAATTTCTTAAAATAAAAATGTATATAAATTAACAATAGAAAACAAAACAAAAGTTTTATAGGTGTGTAGAACGTTAAGTTAATTCACTTGTTATTATTTTTGGATAAATATGCTTTTAAATAAAGCATATTCATAAATTTTAACGAGGCAGTTTAAATAATTTTGCAAATGGTACTGTACACTTTTGTCTAGTTCTCGCTCGATGATCGGTGGAGAAATGAGCTCCGCAGACAAATATGATTGAATTTGGAATTATGCTACGGCTCATCCTAATAAAGGGAAGGGGCATAGCTCTAACTTCATGAAACGAATAGTAATCTTTTCTTTTGCGCTGCGCCCACTGTCCATGTTTCGTACTCGTACAGTGCCGCGCTGCCAACATATACCTTTAACAATCTTTTTCAAATCTCTAAATTAATCGTTTACGAACATAGAAGTGGCTTCTTTTTATTGAAGGCGGCTCGACCCGGCGCTATCCTTTGCTTTATATCCCTACTACTCCTTCCGTCCTGACTTAGTAAGTTCCACGGGTCATACATACTTTGTTTTAGAAAAAATTTCACTGCTTTACATTTAAGAAATTTTTGAACATATGAGTGTACCTATATTATAATTATTATTCTGCTTCCGTAATCATTACAAAATAGTTGCAATATTTGTTACTTCAGTGAATTTTTTATCGTCCATAAATACATTTTTTTGGGTACAGCAATTGCATAAATTTATTTGATGACTTACTTGACTAAAACATTGGTTGAAACAACATTAAAATTTTCAGAATGCCTCTAAAAATCTTAACTTTTGTTTGCTAGCACTTTCTACAAGATAGAACCGCGATAAATGAAGCTTTTTCCGAAAATGATTATAGAAATAAGTGGATGAGCAAACCGGAATGGTTTTGTTGTGTCCCGAGGTTTCTTTTTAATCCCTGCAAAAATGTGAATGAATAGCCCGGAATTCCCGGTCAACGAGTAAAAACGGAATTGTCGCAATGGAATTTAATAATATGTTCCATACGTCACCGCCACTAACGTCCAATATGCATTCGCGAATATTGCTCACAAAACTGACAAAGAATTCAATTAAAGGGACGAGCATGCACGTGCCAAAAGCTTTTACCGTTCCTTCGATCAAACAAGTCAATGTGACAGAACGGTGAATTAGTCGCTAAATCGAACGGTTTTCGAAACGATTCCAACTGAATTCTTTTTTCTGTTACACTTCATGAACATTCTATTTTTAACAGTCATTGTTTAGTATGAAGTTTCTATGAATTTCTATGTGTATCACCGTTTGCGAAGCTTAGAATTTAAGGTTTACATCACATTATTCTATAAGAACTCCTTCAGTTAACACCTAAACATTAATTGTAATAATAGTGAGTGACATAACTGACCTATTGCCAATGACCGGTTGAGAACGTTAAAGGAACAAATAACTACACTTAACCTAATCTAACAAATAACAAACAATACATATGCAAAAACTACAAAAGAAATACGACACTGACGCTACTAATTACCACCTGCGTCGTTGTATTGCCATATTCCTTTACCAGAATTACATTTAGCAATACCTTCAACTACGTTTTCTGCGAAAACGGTGAACTTTTGGGTATACAAAGAGTGCCGCGATGAAAATTTATAGTGGTAATAGTCCCTTATAAGAATTTAAATAATTATTTACTTACAGCTGCGGCTGAGTTGTTCCTGTTTGTGTTCATTATTTCATTCGGTGATGCCGAATTCGCTCCCGTAGGTAGTTTTGGTTAAAATATAGATAGTCGAATTCCTTCCCGGGTACTAGCCGAGTTCCCTCCCATTCATATCAGCTCCGATAATTAAGTTAACTACTACTTACCGATTTTATTTATCGAAAATAAATATATATTTATAGTGCACTTCAGTACTTCAATAAATTAAGATAAAATAATTTCAGAAAGAAGACACATATCAGTTATAAAATGTTTATTTATTTAATTTTAAAATGGTTTCCCACTACCTTAACAAATTCAATGTTTGGAAATTCGTGTGTGTCTAGCTTTTTGATGCAATCATCTAGCAAAACTTTATTAGTTTCAGTTTGTCTTGTATTTGACCAATAGAAGGGTAGTCTGATAAAATTATTATTGTTATTGTGGTGTCTATAATATATGAATAATATTAAGATTAATATGTGATGTGAGGCTGTATTATTTAAACAACTCTTTATGACTTTATAGTGGCAATTAGCACTCAAGGTCATCCGCTGCCGTTGGGAGGCAATTGATGTTTAATTAGGAGGGAATTCGACATACCGAAAATTTTAACCCTAATTAAAAACAGGTATATGGGAGGGAATTAGGCATTATCCATTTCATTTACTTTTATGTTAGTTTTTATATTTACTAGAGCCACTCTACCCAGAGCCTATAGTATATAACGACCCATAGACAACGAAAACAAAAATACCTACATATTTTTAATTAAATTGACCACATCTGCTTTACGTATGAAAATGGATAAGGTGAATCAATTTTTAATTTTTCGTTTCTACATATCAAATCAGCACGGATTCAAACATGAAAGGTATGTAAAAACGGCACATCAAAAGGGCGAGGTCAATTTCTACTGTGTTTGTGATATCTCATATACGAACCCTGTTCGATATACATTGCGTTTCTGAAATAACTAGCAAACTTTGAAGGGTGTTAACTAGATGCATGGTGAGTAAATCAGCGTAGTTGAAGAACAAAAGAATTTTGTAAGAAAACCAGACGAAATTGCAACCGGACGCTGGTCTTGTGCGTAAATTGGCAACATATCAACAGATTGCAATAAGAACTAATCAACTAATATTGAGAGCATATTTTGTGATAATTGTTTCAATTGATGGTTTTTAACAATCTCTGAATTTGAATTGCACATAATCGACTGATAAATATACATTAGGAATATATTAGATCAATATTTAGTTTTATCACCGTTGGTCGCAATACACGATTCCAATAGGGAATTCATACTCCCGATTAAACACTCCAAATATTTAGGGACCAAATCATTCCAAATGGTCTCGATTTTGGACATCCAATTGTCAATCGAGCGTTCAGTCTCTTTCTCAAGGATATCTTTCATCAATTTCAGTTGTGTAGCGCTCATAGTTCGCCAATTGTGCTACGCGTCGTCTGTCGCTGGCATCGAGTAGTGGAGGCTTTCCCTGTCCGACCTCTTCACCCGCCAGTGTTCGGAACCGTACGATAATTATCGTACACATACGATAATTTCATGTCTACGTACGATGTACGATATCATATTATTATCGTACCCAGATTGTACGATAATTTTCATGCATTCAAAATTTATTTTATTTTTACCCTCTCAGACAATATCACGAAGACTTTTTTTTATTCGCGAATATTTTTTTTTCTTTTTGCTCACAGCGCTATAAACATTTTTGTTATACGCAGTGTTAAATTTAGAAGAACGTGCCTGCAACAAAAGAACGTTATCATGCTAGTATGTAGGTTTTTCCTCGGCAGGTAACATCCCTTCGTGTTGGTCACCAGATGGGTCGATGGTCTTCCCATCCACAATTTTGTGATTGTAGTCATGTAGTCACTAACCATAGCCTAAGGTCAAAAACACCCCACTAACATACCTCCACCCCCTATATCTTGTTATATTTAAGTATTTTTCTATCTATTATTGATTTTTAATTTAAAGGGTGGGGGTAGTTCAGATCTGTCTTTTTACACGATTAATACGAGTAATTTACTAATTATAGTGATTATTTTGAAAAGTACGATAATTTTGCTCCATGTACGATAATTCTACGCTATAGGTACGATAGTTTCCTCGCTTCAGGTTGTGAACACTGTCACCCGCTCGCAGACACCGGACAGTCCGATAAACTGTTGCCTGGGATATATCCGTTATAGCCATCAGGTATTGCGGGTCTATGTGGCCTCTATCCCAGTGCTACTGAAGTGTTCTTCTGGCTTCGAATGCCGCGATCTTGTGGCCAACTTTTCTCTTGTTTTCCATCAATATTATTGATAATTGTATCGCATGTGACACAACAATCGATCGGTAATTTTATTTTTGATTCAAATGTGTGCTTTGTTTGCATGGTAATCACCTAGCATCACATTAATCAATCAAAAACTAAGTGACATAATTTTGTTGCTAAATCTGCTACCAACTTTACATGGATGAAAAATGTAAACAGTAATGGTTGTAGGACAGCTCCGGCATTTGGCGTACTTCATTTGCAGCAATCATACACGGCCGTGCAAATCTTTAGCATTCTGCACTGAGGTTTAATACACACACTGTTCTATACAACCGCATACAAAGAAATCAAACGGACTTAGTTCAGGATTACACATTGGCTGTGGTCAAGACCCGTATGTCCAATCCAGCGTCTAGGAAAATGTTCGTCCAGTAAGTTACGCATCGGTCAATGCAATAATATTATTCTACCCTAACCTAAGACACAGACACATTTGCCTGCTTCTAATGACTTCCACTGTCTACATACATACATAATCTAATTGGTATAATTTCTTAATGGAATCCTGTATAACTTGGGTAAATTTAAACAATTTTTTTCAAAAGTTAAGAAAGAAGAGACGTTTTGGTTACCAAGCTTTGTAACCCTAACCAATAAGATTGCCTCTCCTTTCCTAGCTTCTTAATCAATAAACACGTTTGAATGGAAGAAATGGTTTAAATTTAACCAAGTTATATGTAATCTAACTCTACAACGTTAAAAGAACAAAGAATTACTCTAGGCTGGCTGGAAATATAAACATCATCAGTCACACATAATTTAATCTAACAAATAACAAACAATACACGTATACAAAAATGCGAAAGGAAAACAAAACGGATGCTTCTAAGTAGCAGTTGATTGAATGCGGCGTTGCAATGTCGTATATTCGTGCGAGATCCTACCAGGGTTGGACTGTACTTTCAAATACGCTTTTCTCGAAAACGGCATTCTTTCAGACCACCAAACATTTACTTACTTACTAGTTTTATAACGTTCTATCAACTCCTGCAAGCTTGCTACTAATTTCGGAAACACCCTCCATGTGTTCTGTTTGTATCCAAGTTAGCTAGGGTAGTTTTAATTTGTTATTTTCAACACATAGTTTGCAGATGTCAATTCTTGCACTTCCAAATTTACTTTTCTTGGAATATTACAACTATAAGTTATGGTTATTACCCTAAATGTTTGTGCCGACCAGAGCAGGTACTGCGGCACATGACCGTTTGTTCACCCCAAAGACGATGTTTTTCCCTTGTACCCTCGTCCCACCAACCCCACAGTTGTAAATAGTATAAATACCAATTATATCCAAGACAAGTTAAGTTACTTTGAGATTCTGTACAACACAGCTTGCTTTGTTCTCGTTATTAAGTTTTTGTACATAAATTCGTTTATTAGTTACTGCAGCATTTTTATTTCAATATCACATTTGAACTAGTCACACAAAATTAATTTGGCGTGTGACGGCGTGTTCTAAAAGGCAGTGCAGCTTTAAGGTGAATTTTGCCACTGTTTTACAAAAATTGGTTCACGCCTAAACA
>NW_020438890.1:629117-642298 GCF_000699045.2 Agrilus planipennis
AGTAAGCACGGTTCTCAATAATACGCATTTAGTTATTTAAGTTACAATAGTTGTACATATTTTTAATTGTGAATAGTCTCGATCCTTTAATAATAAAACTAGTAAAAAAAAAAGGTGTAAATTTTATTAAAGGAAAAATCATCAACTAGCTGTACAATATTAAGTTGGCGTACAGCAGAAGCTGGTATAAGTTAAACACCGACTATCCTGCTTCAACACACTCCGTACATACTACACCCGTATAGTGTAACGAGAAGCGAAAAGTAATTTATATTCCTATGGAGAATTTATTGAAGGAAAAGTTATGTAGACAAGCAAAATTAAGGAAAATTGCAATTTGCTTGCATAATATTACTTCTGTTCGAACGCCCCTTTTCCTTTAAATATGGTAATCAGTATCAACTGCTACTAGCAAACTTTTATAAGTTTTGAATCTTTAAGATATTTCACCATGTGTTAGCTATAAATTAAAGTAGTTACAGTTTTTCTGTTATCTGACTGGAAGCCTTAAGCAGACACGCTTTTGAGTTATGCATATTAATGAACAAAATTGATTTACAATTTGAAAAATATTTTAAAATACCTACAGGTTGATAAAAAGAAAACACAGACATATGGTACATAGAACTTGCCTGTAATTGTTGAACCGTTACAACGTTATTAATTTATTAATTACAGTAAACCATCGCGTAACCATAGATTCGAGTTTTTGACAGGTGATACCGGTTTCTGGAGGATGTAATAGCATTTATTGTGAATCCGGTCGAATTATAAACCCATTGTTATTTATGGAGAAGAGCCTAAAGCAGAATAAGTCCATTAAATTGGTAGAATACCACAAAAAAACGAAAGAGAGAGAAGAAACATAACGTGACGCCTTATTAGTGCACAATAAATTTAATAAAATAGTTCATAAAAAAGTTTCATTGCATAAGGTACTGTATACCTGTTTTAACTTGATCAGTATAGTTATTAATCACCATGCGAAGTTAGGTAGAATTCGAATCAAGCTATCTATTCAGAAAATAAAATTACATAATTAATTATTATTTCACATATTTAGACTGCCATTTCACAAATGGGGCGTTTATTTCCTATTGTACCGTAACTACTGAATATAACCTGGAATGAAAGTGACTTTATGTCGATTGTCGATATTCAACTTTGACAACGCATTTTTCATTTTAGTATTAAAAAGTACGTGTAAACAGAATATATTCTAATAAAAACTAAAAATCGTTGTGCAACACATCTGACGGTCGATCGGAGCGAGCGGCATGACCTAGAGGTTTAGTCAATTGCTTAGCATTCAGGAGGACGTTGGTTTGATTCCGAGTCCATCTGCCTTGGTCTAAGTGTTTCTATAGTTTCCTTCGATCACTTAGGCAAATGATGGGACTGGAATATTTCACAGATAATAATTTTTCATTCTCTTCTGTCTTAAGAAAAATTCATGAAGGTTTAATCCGAAATTTTTAGTTTCTTCTTATGATCAGTTTCATTCCTGTGACATTTTGGGCAGTAGCTGAGTTAGAGACGGGACGCCCGGAAGTCCACTGCATTTTGCATCCCGTTACCTGTAACTTTTGGTAATTTCAAGGTGAAAGAAAAAGTTTACCCGAAAATAATCTTTGTCAAAAATTTCAACTGTTTGAAGTACATTACATATTTTTTTTATTTGAATTTTATGGATGTTTGTTCTTTGTGATTTACCCACTAATCACAAACTGTGATGCATCATAGTGCTAATGATGCAATTGAAATAGTAAATATCGGAAAAAAAAACGGAACCCTTATAGAATTACTTGTATGTCTGTCTAACATCCTATTTGCTCCGAATCTATACTAGACCGAAGTATTTTTTCTGTGACCTAAACACGGACGTATAACATAAATAAATTAAAATAAATTTTAACAGGGGGGTCATTTTTGGGGGGCCAATAGGATATTAAAAAAAAAAGTTTTGCAAACTTAGCCTGTGACTTATCAAATGTAAGGGTCTCAAATATATTTTAAAATCAATAGTTTTAAGTTTATTTAAGAAAACAGATGAAAATTGACGATTCATCCTCTTAACTCCGAAACTAGTAAATCTAAAATTTTTAACAAAAATGCGGAAAATAGTTCTTTACTTATATATTTCAGGATAATTAATCAGAATGTAAAACGGAACCGTCATAGGATCACCCGTATACGTGTCTGTTTTTTTTTGGTTAACTTTGAATTCCAATAGTTTTTCTTGTATTTTCAGTACGTCTAAGATGCTTACGTAATATGCGAGGTCTTAGAAAAGATCCCTGAAGCACGGGAATTTTATGAAAAAATGAAAATTTTTTAAGTTAGGTATCGAAAATGATGAAAGAAAGTATTAAACGTATTAAATCTCACCTTTAAAAAAAAATAGTTTTTTTAACGTTTAACTCCGCTAAAAGCCTTTCTTTACAGTTGCCAAAGGAAAAGGTTTTTTTTAACTATTGATTAGTAAAAAATTTATCGTCATTTCATCGATAGCGTCGCATCGTGATTTACCCCACAATTTTGTACAATCGAAACTGTGTGAATATCATACGCAATAAAAGGATGGAAGCAAAGGTTTGCATCAAAGTATAGTTTTAATGAAACACTCTTCAAAGGGCTATTTGTAATAAAAATAATAATTATTTTGAATAATACTTATTTGCTGTAAATAATGATTATAAAATTGGTTTAAATGCTCAAAATAGAGTAAATTTAAATTTTAAATCCTACTACATAATAGGTTAGTGGAGGCGATGCTTTAGTGGGATTCCATTGTTAAACTTGTGGGGCGGTAATTTTATTATATTATCGCGGAATTCCGGTATTCTGTAAAGCACACTTTAAGAAACTCTGGTGTACATACATATAAAATATCCTTTACCTGATGAAGCAAATGTTTGACAAAAAAATTGTCACATTAGCAAAACAATTTTTCCAAATATTATTAATTTATTGCTTTTCATCTCACACATTTATTATGTAAGTATTGTGCAACTATTACGATTATCAATATATTACGTTTACTACGTTTGCCTTTTAATCATTTATTTTTCTAACTAATGTTCCATTTAAATATCTTCTTTTACCTTACCTACAACTAATATATTTGTAATTCTTACATCATTTCTTCCTCGCCCCTACCTGATCTTCATTCTACGCCAGAATCTCAAACCACATTTTATAAATACTACTTAACAATTAGTTCCTTTGTTTTCGATAATCTTTTATTAATAATATCATACTGTAAATCGGAAGAAATAAAATTCGAATGTAAGAGGTCGTAAAGGAAACACTAAACTCTTTTATGAAAACGGAACCGTAAGTTGAATTCTGCACTTATTTATATAGAAATGTTCTACAGATGAGGGCAAGAAGAAGAACTGTCTTGATTAAAACGAATTAAAGTTTACCCGGAAGAGCCCAAAGGAAACGATTGAAAAGTTTATTTCCTTTTTCCAATACTCTTTAAGGAAAACGACAGCCTTTTTCTTTCTTCTGAACTACAAACCGTGACAGTTTGTCAATCGTGACAAGAACAGCTCGTGATCACAAAATACAACGATATGTATTCAATGTGAGCGTTACTAACGCTTTCCGTCCTTCAAAGTTTCTAAAGTATAATAATACAACTAAAAAGCTTCTTCTCTGGAAATAGTCGTCTGTCAGAAACTAAACAATTGGCAGTGTTACAAATTCAGCATTTTCAATACTAAACCATCAAGAAACAACTTTACAAATAAAATTTTTTAGGCTTGATAGAACATCAAGAATTTTTTGTTTCTCGTTATTTCAGTTATATGATCTAGATAAGTACAATAAAGACTTATATTACTGAATTATGCATTAACTAGTTGAGTCAGTTCAAGAAAAATATAAAAGAAACTACTGAAAACACCTTCCTCCCTGTTCGGCAGTATTTTACCTTTTTATGTAAATAATTGTTTAATTCATGAATGTAGTAGTAAGCAACATTGAACATCACATTTATTTTAAAATATTCCGATTTTTCCTCTTTCATTTTTGAAGTAAACAGAAATACGTTCTTTAAACTAAACAAAATGACATTTTTTACCTGATTTTATGACCGTTTAACCCTCAGCCTTGAATGTGTACATATCGCAGTGTTCACAACCTGAAGCGAGGAAACTATCGTACCTGTAGCGTAGAATTATCGTACATGGAGCAAAATTATCGTACTTTTCAAAATAATCACTATAATTAGTAAATTACTCGTATTAATCGTGTAAAAAGACTGATCTGAACTACCCCCACCATTTAAATTAAAAATCAATAGTAGATAGAAAAATACTTAAATATAGCAAGATATAGGGGGTACAGGTATGTTGGTGGGGTGTTTTTGACCTTAGGCTATGGTTAGTGACTACATGACTACAATCACAAAATTGTGGATGGGAAGACCATCGACCCATCTGGTGACCAACACGAAGGGATGTTACCTGCCGAGGAAAAACCTACATACTAGCATGATAACGTTCTTTTGCAGTTACGTTCTTCTAAATTTAACACTGCGTATAACAAAAATGTTTATAGCGCTGTGAGGAAAAAGAAAAAAAAATATTCGCGAATAAAAAAAAGTCTTCGTGATATTGTCTGAGAGGGTAAGAATAAAATAAATTTTGAATGCATGAAAATTACCGTACAATCTGCGTACGATAATAATATGATATCGTACATCGTACGTAGACATGAAATTATCGTATGTGTACGATAATAATCGTACGGTTCCGAACACTGACATATCGTAACGGCAAGAATTCTAAGAATTTCAGCCCTATTAGAGATTTTTGTCACCAAAGGAGAAAGTCGGAATACCAGTTTTTACCAGTTAGTCAGTACTTTTGACAGGAATGACTAAGCTGTCGCGCCGAGATAGTACCAACCATCCGACCAATTGTTACCGCCAAATTTATTTTTGTATATAGTTTTGTATATATTTTATGAAATAAATAGTGATTAACTTTAATTAGAGACATCACATTCGGAAATTATTGAAGTGACCCAATTTCCCATTAAGTATACAGTTGATAATTTACGAAAAAACACTCCCTGATTATTTCCGGTATGTTTTTCATGATTAGGCGGATGTGGTTACAATACTTTCAACAGATTTATCAGTTTATTTCGTCGAAATGTTGACATCTGCACTAATAAAGAGGACGACCCGAACTCTATTTAGTGGCTATGCGGTTCAACAGAATAATTACATAATCTTATGAAGTGATGTGCGTGGATACAGAGCGGTCACTTGTTAGTAGTTTTATTGCATGAACTACCAGTTTAAATGACCCAAGTCACTTTATGGTGTGAAAGACTACTTCAGGATAATAGGTCAAAATTTGCCTCCAAAGATATATAAATAACGTGATAGGCATTCAAAAGGTCATACTGAAATAGACTTCCTGCCAAGTTTCTAGCCTCCCAGGTGTTAAATTGGGAGAGGTCCGCTAAAACACCCAATACATAGTATTCTTATTTAATTATTTAAGATTAGATGGTAAAGGACCTTTTTCATTATAAGTAAGTTTATAAAGGATTTTAAACTTAATTTTAGGATTTAAGTTGCAAATATTATCAAAAACAGTTGTGTGGTTTTATGAAACCACGATGCAAGTGAAACATTGCGGATTGTAGGCATTTAACTGTAAATTTTCGGAAAATTATTTGATTTAGGGTATTAAAATTAAAATCGCGTTCTTAAACTTATCTTAATGGTTGGAAAATGGGAATGATAATGGGCCATCAATAGTAGACAAGATATCCAACTATAAACTTTAATTTCAATCTGCGTATGAGAGTACGGAATACATAATAAATACAATCATTCAGATGATAGACGCATATTAAAAACTGAGAAAAATATTTATTTAAATCATTGAATCATTTCGAACTTCAGTTATTCTATCAATAATTTCATCTTCGCTTTGAGTTTCACAGCCTATAAATGTAATTGTCATGCACTTGCAAGAATGAGTGAGAATATAAATGCTACACAGTCAGCTCATGCGAGCCATGGGTGCCGTCATATTGGTCTTGGCTGCTCCTCCGAGCGCCTTTCAATTTTACCCCTACTCCGCAGCCAACTGTAATGCGACATGCGATAGATGCACGAAAAAATTTGAGGCGATGTAATAAAAGTTTCACTTTAAAAATCACATTTTTGAGGGTGTTGCATGTTGTTATGAAATTTATTCTCGGAACAATAACCATCCCTACGCGCTGCAGTGCAGGTTTTTCCCGTGTCCTAATTCATGATGCAATCGAACTTGTAAAAACAACATGCTTTCACCTTCTATTTAAAATTAACTAATTACTTATATTTTCTTATTTTTTTGGTGGTAGATTCTCACTTAAGTCTCGCTTCAAGCATGTCCTATCATTTCATGCTATACATTGTTTTTATTTTCTTTGGGAAATTAACTTTAGGAACAAAATCGTTTTTAGCCCTACTGATCCCCAACATTTCCCTTGTAACGAAGTAGTATAAATAGCCGATGCTTTTCTCAATACGAGCGGCATGCCCTAGAGGTTTAGACCATTTTTTAGCATTTGGGGGGATGCTGGTTCGATTCCGAGTCTATCTACCTTGGTCCAAGTTTTTCTGTGGCTTCCTTGGATGACTTAGGCAAATGCTGGGACTAGAATATTCCACAGATAATTTTTCATTCTCTTCTGTCTTCATTTGGTCCGTCTCATCTTTCTCACCCTAACTACCACCCACCAATTGCCACGATTCCTGAAAGAAGGCTGAAGAGGGCCTTCCGCCCTACTTTCCGGCGTATTCCGGAAGGACTGTCCACCCACTAGCATTAGCGGCTGGTGGGAATGGAACACCCAAAAGTTTTTAGTTGTTTTTTTCTCAGTACATGCACACTTGAGTCAATCTTCGAAGCCAACGGATAATTCCAGTAGAGTCGAACTTCCAGCCTATTAATAGGTAAGGAGGATCAATTTTCTTTTTTCATCTTATTAACTAACCAACAATTCTTTGAAATTGAGTACGCAATGTTCCTCTGAATTCACAGAACACTTAAACTACCCCCAAAAGTCCTGCACTCTTAGAGACATTCCCTAACTCTTGCGAGTGAGCTACAGTTCAGGTTGTGTCTTTCGAAAATTCCCCTCCTCGAGGAAAAACTAAACAAAAAGAAAGCTCAGTACAAGCCTAACAACTAAAAACACAATCACCAAACATAATTAACACAACACACGGCTGAACAGGACCAGAATCCATAAGGTCCTAAAACGACTCGAGGCAGAGGGGTTTTAATTGGTAGGCGCCCTTTGGAGCAAATCCAACAGTACCCAGTCCGGGGCTGGTGTGGGCTGGGTGTCTTTTGAAGATTTCCCTTCTTCCGCGAAGAAGTAACTCAGTACAAAAGACACTCAGATGTCCATACGACAACTCACTGACTCTTACTCCCGTAGAGATCTGTTCTGACTAGGTGTAAGAACTGACAACGCGACAACCGAAACGAACCGTAATCGTGTTTTAGACGTTGTAGACGTCTTTGAAGCAGTGATGAGACAAAATTGAAAACGATCTGATAGCAGTGAAGAGTCAAAATTGAAAGTCATCTAATAAGCATGGACAGAAAAACCGTCGCTACAGTCAATTGCTTGATTCGTTTGTTGACACGGAAAAAGAACCTTGCAAAAAGCTAACTGATGATTATATTTATACAGTGTGTTTCTGAAATAAGTAGCAAACAATGGAGTTTCAATTTGACTGTTGAATTATCGCAATCACATATTCAAGTTGTAACATATAAAACCAATAGTGGGGCAATCAGGGCAGAAGATACTGAGTTCTTCTCTAGTAGTGGAAGAACCAGCCGTTATTGCGTGTCGAAAGAGCTGCCCTGCGGTAGCATATTTTTCTGACGATCCTAGTGACAAAGAGGTTATTCATGCATTTCATATTCACCCGGTAATTACTGCGGAGTAGGGTAGCTAGAATTAAAGTTGTTAGGTCTGTTCATTTTTTTCTCACTGCTCGTTCATTTCTAGATCCAAATTATCTGCAGGCTTCTTCCTTGAAGGTCAGTGGTCACCAAATAAAGTCAAGAGGCTAATGTATAGTAGTTTTATGGTCCTTAGTATGCTTGAAGAAAAGCCAAACGGATGAATATTTAGCCACTATTTTTTGCATTATTTAAATTAATTCTTTCAATTATTCACCATAAGGTTATAAAGGCTTTCAAAAGGTGAGTAGGTACTCGAAAGAAATAAGTCTTGTGCTAAGATAAGAGTGTGCTTATCATACAATGAATTATGAACCTTGGTAAGTCTCAATAAATAATTAATAAAATAATTAAAAGAAGCAAGTAAAGTAAATGAATTATAAAACATGATCTATGAATAACTCACCGTGTTTGTATGAATATCGAGTACCTACCCTTAAAATTTTCTTTTTGTAAGGGGTAAACGTTTGAATCTGTAAGACGTAAATAAGTAAATACAAAGAAGAAAGGTAATATTTTCATATATTATATTATGTGATTGTATTAATATTTGTAACTGTATCTTTCTTAAATAAATGATTTGGTATTACATCAAAAATTATGAACATAATCAACCAATAGGTGTGTGTCAAGATGGTCAGGTCCATGTCCATGGCTCGGTCTAGCCTATAAATAAAGAAAACACAAGTGTGAGCGCTCGTGTCCCTCTCAATGAAACGTATATGTATGAGTTGATAATTCGTGTTCTATTGGCATCGTTGTTATTTTACTACTAAATACATCAGTTACTAAGGAATGATACTGAGACGTGCAATAGATATAAAGGACAGACTTGCATTGTCTTCTCCAGTATAACCCTTAGACGGAAAGGGCTGTAGCTCGCAACGCCGGTATTACTTATTCACTAGTACTAAGATGTGCAATGAGTACAAAGGGCTGAAGTCGCAATGTGCTCTCTTCAGATACTAGTGTTTGATCATTTACTTGGCATGATCGGTACTGAGGGGTGTAATGGTCACGAAGGGCAAACTCACAGTGTGACGCTCCAAGTTACCGTAATAAGAGCACTATCACAAAGGGTGATTTTTTCCAAATGACTACACAAAAGCCACACCCATACGAATCATCAACATCGAGTAATTATTTATCAATAATATTATTCATGCAAAATGTTCATTTAGCAACTGCCATTGGTTGTCTTTTACATTAGGGTGTTTCTGATATATTATATATTGAAATAACCTGAGTTCTTACACTTCCTATATTCTTAGCTTCACACCTCGTGTTTTTCATCTTCTTCTGTAGTTAGAGGACAGTCAAAACAAAAAAAGTTTTCGACGGTACTAAAGCGTTCAATCATCATGAAGAAAAGCATACTCTGATGTAAATTACTATAGAAACCTACATTTTCTTTTTAATATCACTTCATCATTATAACTGTTCACACAGGAAAGCAATTCCTCAGAACACAGCAAAAAGAAATTGATTTTCTGAAATTTAATAATAATTGTGTTTGTCTTTAATAAAGGTCATATGGGGTGTACGTAAATATTTCACATCGAATAAAGTAGAGCTGACCCTACGGTTTTGCTATTCATCCTTTTTTTTCTATGTCTAATATTTGTTTTACAAATAAGAATTTTGTGAATAAATATGAATTTTCAGAAAAATATATATGCAGTTGGAATANATTCGAATCAAGCTATCTATTCAGAAAATAAAATTACATAATTAATTATTATTTCACATATTTAGACTGCCATTTCACAAATGGGGCGTTTATTTCCTATTGTACCGTAACTACTGAACTATAACCTGGAATGAAAGTGACTTTATGTCGATTGTCGATATTCAACTTTGACAACGCATTTTTCATTTTAGTATTAAAAAGTACGTGTAAACAGAATATATTCTAATAAAAACTAAAAATCGTTGTGCAACACATCTGACGGTCGATCGGAGCGAGCGGCATGACCTAGAGGTTTAGTCAATTGCTTAGCATTCAGGAGGACGTTGGTTTGATTCCGAGTCCATCTGCCTTGGTCTAAGTGTTTCTATAGTTTCCTTCGATCACTTAGGCAAATGATGGGACTGGAATATTTCACAGATAATAATTTTTCATTCTCTTCTGTCTTAAGAAAAATTCATGAAGGTTTAATCCGAAATTTTTAGTTTCTTCTTATGATCAGTTTCATTCCTGTGACATTTTGGGCAGTAGCTGAGTTAGAGACGGGACGCCCGGAAGTCCACTGCATTTTGCATCCCGTTACCTGTAACTTTTGGTAATTTCAAGGTGAAAGAAAAAGTTTACCCGAAAATAATCTTTGTCAAAAATTTCAACTGTTTGAAGTACATTACATATTTTTTTTATTTGAATTTTATGGATGTTTGTTCTTTGTGATTTACCCACTAATCACAAACTGTGATGCATCATAGTGCTAATGATGCAATTGAAATAGTAAATATCGGAAAAAAAAACGGAACCCTTATAGAATTACTTGTATGTCTGTCTAACATCCTATTTGCTCCGAATCTATACTAGACCGAAGTATTTTTTCTGTGACCTAAACACGGACGTATAACATAAATAAATTAAAATAAATTTTAACAGGGGGGTCATTTTTGGGGGGCCAATAGGATATTAAAAAAAAAAGTTTTGCAAACTTAGCCTGTGACTTATCAAATGTAAGGGTCTCAAATATATTTTAAAATCAATAGTTTTAAGTTTATTTAAGAAAACAGATGAAAATTGACGATTCATCCTCTTAACTCCGAAACTAGTAAATCTAAAATTTTTAACAAAAATGCGGAAAATAGTTCTTTACTTATATATTTCAGGATAATTAATCAGAATGTAAAACGGAACCGTCATAGGATCACCCGTATACGTGTCTGTTTTTTTTTGGTTAACTTTGAATTCCAATAGTTTTTCTTGTATTTTCAGTACGTCTAAGATGCTTACGTAATATGCGAGGTCTTAGAAAAGATCCCTGAAGCACGGGAATTTTATGAAAAAATGAAAATTTTTTAAGTTAGGTATCGAAAATGATGAAAGAAAGTATTAAACGTATTAAATCTCACCTTTAAAAAAAAATAGTTTTTTTAACGTTTAACTCCGCTAAAAGCCTTTCATTACAGTTGCCAAAGGAAAAGGTTTTTTTTAACTATTGATTAGTAAAAAATTTATCGTCATTTCATCGATAGCGTCGCATCGTGATTTACCCCACAATTTTGTACAATCGAAACTGTGTGAATATCATACGCAATAAAAGGATGGAAGCAAAGGTTTGCATCAAAGTATAGTTTTAATGAAACACTCTTCAAAGGGCTATTTGTAATAAAAATAATAATTATTTTGAATAATACTTATTTGCTGTAAATAATGATTATAAAATTGGTTTAAATGCTCAAAATAGAGTAAATTTAAATTTTAAATCCTACTACATAATAGGTTAGTGGAGGCGATGCTTTAGTGGGATTCCATTGTTAAACTTGTGGGGCGGTAATTTTATTATATTATCGCGGAATTCCGGTATTCTGTAAAGCACACTTTAAGAAACTCTGGTGTACATACATATAAAATATCCTTTACCTGATGAAGCAAATGTTTGACAAAAAAATTGTCACATTAGCAAAACAATTTTTCCAAATATTATTAATTTATTGCTTTTCATCTCACACATTTATTATGTAAGTATTGTGCAACTATTACGATTATCAATATATTACGTTTACTACGTTTGCCTTTTAATCATTTATTTTTCTAACTAATGTTCCATTTAAATATCTTCTTTTACCTTACCTACAACTAATATATTTGTAATTCTTACATCATTTCTTCCTCGCCCCTACCTGATCTTCATTCTACGCCAGAATCTCAAACCACATTTTATAAATACTACTTAACAATTAGTTCCTTTGTTTTCGATAATCTTTTATTAATAATATCATACTGTAAATCGGAAGAAATAAAATTCGAATGTAAGAGGTCGTAAAGGAAACACTAAACTCTTTTATGAAAACGGAACCGTAAGTTGAATTCTGCACTTATTTATATAGAAATGTTCTACAGATGAGGGCAAGAAGAAGAACTGTCTTGATTAAAACGAATTAAAGTTTACCCGGAAGAGCCCAAAGGAAACGATTGAAAAGTTTATTTCCTTTTTCCAATACTCTTTAAGGAAAACGACAGCCTTTTTCTTTCTTCTGAACTACAAACCGTGACAGTTTGTCAATCGTGACAAGAACAGCTCGTGATCACAAAATACAACGATATGTATTCAATGTGAGCGTTACTAACGCTTTCCGTCCTTCAAAGTTTCTAAAGTATAATAATACAACTAAAAAGCTTCTTCTCTGGAAATAGTCGTCTGTCAGAAACTAAACAATTGGCAGTGTTACAAATTCAGCATTTTCAATACTAAACCATCAAGAAACAACTTTACAAATAAAATTTTTTAGGCTTGATAGAACATCAAGAATTTTTTGTTTCTCGTTATTTCAGTTATATGATCTAGATAAGTACAATAAAGACTTATATTACTGAATTATGCATTAACTAGTTGAGTCAGTTCAAGAAAAATATAAAAGAAACTACTGAAAACACCTTCCTCCCTGTTCGGCAGTATTTTACCTTTTTATGTAAATAATTGTTTAATTCATGAATGTAGTAGTAAGCAACATTGAACATCACATTTATTTTAAAATATTCCGATTTTTCCTCTTTCATTTTTGAAGTAAACAGAAATACGTTCTTTAAACTAAACAAAATGACATTTTTTACCTGATTTTATGACCGTTTAACCCTCAGCCTTGAATGTGTACATATCGCAGTGTTCACAACCTGAAGCGAGGAAACTATCGTACCTGTAGCGTAGAATTATCGTACATGGAGCAAAATTATCGTACTTTTCAAAATAATCACTATAATTAGTAAATTACTCGTATTAATCGTGTAAAAAGACAGACCTGAACTACCCCCACCCTTTAAATTAAAAATCAATAATAGATAGAAAAATACTTAAATATAACAAGATATAGGGGGTGGAGGTATGTTAGTGGGGTGTTTTTGACCTTAGGCTATGGTTAGTGACTACATGACTACAATCACAAAATTGTGGATGGGAAGACCATCGACCCATCTGGTGACCAACACGAAGGGATGTTACCTGCCGAGGAAAA
>NW_020438890.1:648367-660113 GCF_000699045.2 Agrilus planipennis
AATATATATATATAAAGGCTGACTATAAATAAAACTTAAGTATATATAAGCACATAAACATCAATAATAGAAATTGATATAGGTAGTATACACATAAAAAGATATAATACTACAAAGTTGTCTTGTCTTCATTTATTTGTGTACATTTATACATACATACAAGTCAAATACATAACCCTCCTCCGCAGTCGGATAAAAAAAGAAGCCATAGATGAATGTTGTCTTCTCTTATTGTAACCTCATAATCCTAAACACATCAGAAAAAAGAAGCTAGTAAAAAACAGAAAAATTTCAGTTATTGTATGACGTCACGGATGTTCTCTGGGCTCTCTGGTCAACAGCGTTCTATTAGGTGGTGTGTTATGACAAACTAACAACATATTTTAGCACGACCTTAAGGATGTTTGGGAGGTATGTCAAAATGCTACGAGACAAATAAAAATTTGTAAAAACGTTCCTCATTCAATTCTACAACTCCTGTAAAAATTATCGATTCACTAAACCGTTAAAAAGATATTGAAATTTTAAAAAATTGTAATTTTACACGTTATTTTATGGAGATTCGTTAACCGAACAAAATAAGTTTATTTTTATTAACAGAAAAAAAGCTACCAGAAATTTCAAACTTTTATAATAAGTAACTTGAACTCTGGAGAATCACTTTAGCGTAAGGTTATTCAAATTCACTAAATGGTTATCGAGGAAAAAATGAAAAATTAGCTGAAAATCTCGTTTTTACTTGATAATATAATGATAATATTTATAATTGTCTGAAATAAATGCAATTTTAAAGTTTTAATTATTATTTAAACATATTAAAAAGTTTTACGCTCATTATTAATAGAGATTGAAACTAAATATTTTTTTGTTTCGAAGTTGAAATCAAGGCATATACACTGCCAAAAGTCAGTTAAAAATTTTCCATATTATTCGTTATTTCTTATTTTATTCAAAGTTTTTGGTCAAATTCCAAATTTTCTCTCAAACCGTATACTTTTTTTTAGTATAGATAGTATTTATTTACCTTATGATATGCTGCAAAACCTAATTAATCACGAATTTCTAATTTTATGTACTCTTGTCTCCAATTGTACCTCCCAAACATCCTTAAACGCAAATTTTGTTGGAAACCAAGCTTTGAAATAGGAGAGACAATAACACACCGGTTTTGCCGTGTATTCAAGAGGTTTCATTTACGTATTGTATGTTAGGATTAATTGAAATTTGATTCTTTTCTCGTCGAATCAATCAAATGCTTCCGACTTGTCATTTATTGCCTCAATTTGTTATGCAATGGAAAAAATATTTTCACAACTTCCGTTTTGTTTTCTGTCAATAACATAATAAGTTATAAAATTAAGATCTGCATTCTCTTAAGAAAGGAATAGTACTAAAGCAGACTATGGTGAGTAAGTCAAATAAGGAACTCCCCTTTACCCCTATACAACACTACAGATGTAGATGATAATACCAATTTTCTTACTAAATAAGATTTAAAGTCATACTTAGCAAGTACAACTGAGTTTATTATTATTGGAAAGTATATCTTTTATTATTTTGAGCATTATAATGTTGCTCTTGAAACTAATAATAAGCGACATGTTTCGGATTATTAAAACAAGAACTCAAACTTAATACCAATTTAATCGAGAAAAACTTAAAGTTGCAGGAATACAAAGTCGCTGTCGAGACTTCGAGATATAATCTACGTTCACGTTGTCAACGCAGCACTACCACTGAGGTCAGCCACAGTAGCTGACGAAACGTCTGGACAGAATAGTTCACTTAGACCACGACTCTATAGCCCGAATCTTCGTTCTACTATACAGATAGAGGTTAAAAGGGTGAGTCTAACAGTGAAGACTTAACTAGACTCTACTCCTAAAAATAAACATTGGACGTGACCAATAGTTCACAAGATCCTTTGGAAAATCCATGTTATTATCTATTATGAGTACCCCGAAGGGTGGATTGTCAAAATGGTTTTATAGCTTTATTCTGTTTACAATTTCTACATCTGGTTGTAAACATTACCTGCTAAACCAGAGCCGGGCAAACGTTAACTTCGAAGATAGTTTGGGTTATTCCATACCTTTCAATGAGTACGAGAGAGTAAGCAGTAATGACCCATATTGCTTTCTCTTTTTGTTACCCTTCCAGTCCCATGTTAAGCCCCGTCATCTCGTAGACGAGCGAAGCCTCTTTTGCAACTTAAATAATACCTATGAAAATTTTTTAATGATCGTCTCGCAGCTCAGGGGTAGCATGCCGGACTACGTTCGCAATACTGTTGGATTCGGCTATGGAAGAGGGGACTCACCTACGAAATGGAAGGGATACGAAAAGAAAAGAATCATCTCATTCGCACTTGCATGAGCAATGAGAAGCTCCTTGGCAATACCTGAGGAGCACCAGAACTATTCCTTTAAATAATTTGACGAACAATTTGAAACTTTTTAGTTGAATATTAGTAAATGGAACATTAAATAAGCGGCTCATAAAATACAATGAATAGTTCGACAGAACACTTATTTGGTCACCAAACCTGAACACACCTCAAAAGCATTTAGACATAACGGGTGCTCACGTGTTCTGCTTCCAAAACCTACTGTTGTGCACAAGGGCCACGGGCAAAATCAGTTAGTAATAGGACGACCGCGGAAGTTAATTATCTCGGACATGACGCATACACAAGTCAAGATCAATACTGCGGGGGCAATTCTTTTGTAGCGATGCCGAAAAAAGTCGATCACTAACGTCGACGCTTTGTCAACAGATCACCGAAAATAATCATATACAGTTAGCGATGCGTATACATGATTACATAATAAAGTCTGTCGAGGGGTATTTCTAGAAATTGAGGAGTTCGATGATACTATCAATAGACCACCAGAATGGACGTCAATCGATACAAACGGGTGATATAAATAGGCAAGTCGAGATGCAAACAGGTAACACAATAATGTGAATGATAAGGCAAATACAGAGTGATATAAATTGAGTGTAATATATACAATAATAACAAATTTGGATACAAAAGTAGCGGTAACTGCCTAGTTATTATAGGCTAATACTGAATAATGATTTCAGTATGGAACAATTGCGTTATAAGGATTTTTCGGTTGTATATGGTACCTCTAAAGTTGATAAAATCACAAGGTATCCCTTTTATGAGCACCCCTTTCGGTTTTCTCCAAATAACTCAAAATCGAAGCAATTTTTGAGATTTTCATGAGTACTTTTTTAGAAAATTGGAGTTTTCATAGAAATGTTTTATTTAATTTTCTTTTTACCATTTTTAGCATGGAAAATAATTAAAAACAAAGTAAAAAAACAAAGAAATTGCCCTTTTTATTTTCGATTTTTGTCGTCTCTGCAGTTTGGAGCAGAAATGAACGTTTTTAGCTGCCAGAATCCTGGTTGTAGTTTTTAGACCTTTCGCAATGCAGTGCAGTCTGTTGTTGAGTGCTTGACAGCAGATCTTCAACAATTTCTACATAAAAGTAATGTAAGGTTTATACACTTAATCATTGTGTTGTCCCATGTAGGCTACTCATCCTATTGTTATGTGTAATCAATCTAGCATACACGGTAACAAAAGATACCAGATTTCCTAGATGTAACATTCTGGATCTGTGCGATATAGGATAGTGGTGAATTAAATTAGTATTGGTGTTAAATAAAAAGCAAATAGTTGAAAAATTTTGGTGAGTACCTATTCAAGGCCATTAAAGACAGTAGGGATATATATACAGCGGTAAAAGATTTGCAGATGATATATGGCAGTATTAGCATCTGGCAAGGCTGAGTTAGAGATAACTTTAAATATAATGGAAACGGTGTTGACAAAAGAGTATTGTATGAAAATAAATAAAAGTAAAATAAAAATACTGGTTTGAAAGAGAAGAAAAAGTAGGGAAAGAGCGAATATAAAGATGGGACACGAAAAATTAGAAGAAGTGACTGATTTTAGGTATCTAGAAAGTTAGATATGTCAAGACAGAAGGAGTAGTAGGGATGTAAAGAAAAGAATAGCGCAAGGTCGAATCACCTTCCACAAAGTCACTTCTATGCTCGTGAACTATTAATTTAATAATTCGAAAAAGATTCTTATAAGTGGATATTTGGAGCGCGGCGCTGTACGAGTGCGGAACATGGACAGTGGACTCGGCGGAAAAGAAAAGGTTAGAAGTGTTCGAAATGTCGTGTTACAGGCGAATGATGAGGATACCGTGGACAGAGAAGGTTAGAAATGAAGAAATATTAGAAAGAATAGGACAACGGAGGACTCTAATGGAAGTTAAAAGAAATAAGCGAAATAGGTTGGTAGAACACTTTCTCAGACAT
This sequence comes from Agrilus planipennis, assembly GCF_000699045.2. Lineage (NCBI taxonomy): Eukaryota > Metazoa > Arthropoda > Insecta > Coleoptera > Buprestidae > Agrilus > Agrilus planipennis. Next base: position 652,715 of record NW_020438890.1, read on the forward strand.
GGGCCATTCAGAGACATATTAGAAACAGAAACAGGAGTTAAGGGGAGGAGAGGTAGACCTACTTTAGGGTACTGATCGGAAATAGTTAAGTATGTGGGACGTTCTTGTTTTAGGAAAATTTTAGCTAGGGTAAGAAAGAGTGGAGGAGCGTGTCCAACCAGTCTTAGGCCTGCCGACCTTATAGTGAGGATTCAAAATAGTGTTTTATTACATGACAGTGTGTATATTCAGTGTACATTAATTCAGATAAGTGGCGAAATACAATAATAGTATTACATTACTCTTTTTAGTATTTGTGACGGTCATTGTTTTATGAGCGTATAGTGGGGTTTTACATTTGCGTGGGTGTTTATTTAATTGATTAATTATTCTACGAATAGTTTTTATTTATTACACACTAAGTATAGGTTTCGTTAAGGTACACATTTTGAACAGGTCAGCAGCTGTTGTTTCCTTCAAATATCACAATCGCGATTCTACTGTAATATCATTTTAATCTTATACATCATGGGATCGTAGTTTTTGACCTTAAAGAAAAAACCTAATAAAACTTTCATCTACAGATTTAGAAGATAGTTGGATTCTTGTAGAAGTTCCAGTTTCAGTAAACTAGATTGGCTCAATTTGTGATACAAATCACAAAACGTCTGAGATGCTGTTTTCTGGATGTAAATTAGTAAGCATAACAAACCAGAAGTTGACAGTTTTGAATAGAGAGAATTCCTTTCGTGACAGCGGTTGTGGAAAGAGAAATCCTCCACGGCTTGAACAACTTTAAAAATCCAGTCCAATTTTTGTCCAATAACAAAACTACACTCCATGTGTAACAATAGCAGCACGCAAAACAAAAGAATATGCTCCTACAGAATGACCTAAAATAAGTTTTTTATTAACAGGTTACTCCTTAAAACAAAACCTGCTGGTAGCACATGTACTTATTCCAGTACTCATTCCCCCTTTTAAACGAAATCTCACATTATTTTCGAATATTTCTAAAGCCTGAAATAAAACTAGAAAACGACATAAGCAGCACGTTATGTCGGAAGTTCCTTTTTATGAGCTCCTATGCTTAAATCATTCAAGTGAATAAAGTTTTTGATGCAGCCAGCGCAAGTTATGGTCATATGAGCAATTCTCAGCAAACTACTACGAAAAAGTTTTAATTAAAAATCATTTCGACGCTTTCCGAATTTTCAAGTAAGTTTGAACGTTTCCACACATATAGTTGCTATATTGAGAGAAGTGTTTTATGCATATATTGAAAATTTACATGAAATTAATAAATGATTTCGTAAAATTATTATCAGTTTCTTTCAATACTTTTAATAAAAAATTGTCCCCTTAAAGCACCATGTTGCTTAGGTTTGTCTCATTTGACAGATCCCAGTAGGTATGTATGCTACTATAAAACAAGAATTAGCGATAAACTTCAGTTTAACCGGTTAATTTTAGAGGTATCCGGGTTTTACTGCTGAAGTCCAAAAAGTTCCCAACGTTTTTACATTTAACCTGCTGAAACCAATGCTGGTCAGTTACTTTTAGAGAGCAATAAATTACATTAAAAGCGTAGATTTAGAACATCGGTTTATTCATATTTTTTTGAAATGTTTTAAAGTCACTTTCTTGTTTGAATGTGGCAAATTACCGTTTTTTGTTGTTCATTATTGGCACCTAGAGTTACATAAAATATTTGCAAGTTGGTAAAGACATTTTTAGGTTTCGCATTTTGTTTAACAATAGCATTTTTAAGCCAGCACAGGTTGATGGCAGATTCGCAAATTATCATAAAGACACATCTTGCACTGAGACATTCTCATTGTATACAAATTTTCTTCATGCTTTCTTGAAAACATTTCAATAATTCCTATCTCATTATCCAGCTTATACGTACCTATAGGTATAATCCATAGCCAGGCCATTGTTGGTGACTCAACTCACTCTGTAAAAATAAAGTAACCAAAAGAATCACAATGAAAACGTAACAACTTTAATTAACAATAGCCGAAGAAAGAAGTGGAATAATTGAACAACAGATCGGAAGTGTTAGCAGTTTTGAAAATAAATTTTAACAATTAAAACGGTGGAGCTAAAAGTATATTAACTAAAGTAGGGATCAAATCAGAAGAGAATAAAACTTGGAAAGTGTGATTAGATGAAATATTATGAAACAGGTTTCGCCCCAATGTACCAAGAAACCCAATATTAAAATGCAATTAAGAAGCAACAAGAATTATACACCTCATGCAGTTAGTAACGGAAATTAAAATGTTAAAGGATTAGTGAAAAGTACCTACAAGTAATAAAGTAATTTGTAGAGAGCATAATAGAAAGGTACAGATACAAAAGGTTTTAAGAAGATACCTTTGAAAGGATATTTACATAATAACAATAGGAAATATTTACAATAGAAAGAATTGAATTATACATTACAATGGTGATATTGAGAAATCATCATCATCAATACCCCCAACATTGCATGCGTTGATGCTTTTTAGTGGAATAGCAGAGTATTGGTTTGTAAGGTTAGAACTAATATAAAAATAAGATGATACAATGTAATTTGATGAATACAATTAGTAAAGGTGTTTATGTAGAATACGACTCTGTAGGAGTATGAAACGTAGACGGAAGGCGCTGCGAAAAAAAAAAACGTTTGAGATGTGATGTTAGAGAAAAATGTGAAAAATACGAGGGTAACGTGGAAGCCGGTGGTTCAGCGGCAGAGAAAGTGAAGTCGATCGCATCTGTCAGAAAGGTCATGGCCAGCGTGATTTGAAATGCGAAAGGAATCCTGTTAATTGATTACATCGAAAAAGAAGGAACAATTACAGACAAACATTACTCCAACCTTCTTGACCAGCAGGATGCCAAAATTCGCAATTAAAGGCCTGGATTGAATAAGAAAAGGGTCATCTTTCACTAAGACAACACACTGACACACAAAAGTGCATTAACGATGATAAAACAGTAGGATTTGGGGTACGGTTTACTCGGCCAACCCCTCATTATCCTGATTTGACATCATCAGACTTCTATCTGTTCCCAGACTTGAAGAAATTTGATTCTGGGGAGTGCATCGCGTCCAATGAAGAATTTGAAAGGGCCATAGATGAATATATTCACAGCGTTCCAGACTCTCACTTCCGGAAAGAAGTACTGATGTTGGAAAAATGCTGGATAAAGTGTATTGAAGTTAAAGGAGTTTATGTAGAAATATAAAATCATTTTGAACTGAAAATCGCAGTCTTTCATGATCAGGACGAGAATTTTTCACCTTACTCTCATAATGTTTAAAGAAAAATTCAGAAGTGAGGAGTTGTTAGAAAGAGTAGAAGAACAAAGGGTGTTATGGAAGTCAACATGAAATAGACGAGATAGGCTGGTACGACACTAAGACTGGAAGGGTAAGTTAGAAACATATTAGAAACATAACCAAGAGTCAAGAGGGGTAGAAGTAGATCTAGTTTCGATTACTGTTAGCAAATTGTTAAAGGTATAGGTAGGTTGCTCTAGTATTCGAGGAATGGGAAAATTTGGTTAAGACATGGAGAAGTGTAGGTACGCATCCAGACAGTCTTCGTCTTCAGAAACCTTATAATCCTCTTGCATGATGGGATAATGTTGAAGAGCAATGCCTTGTTTATGCATGTTAATGTCTTTTTAGTAATCCGATAGAATAAATTACCAATAAAACATAAATAATCACTTTCTCCATTCGCTCTAATTGCTTATGATTCATTTCGAACGTTCCATTTTCTGTGATTGTTCAGATTAGGTAAAGATTGACGTTTAATTTTTTGCGCTTCAGTTATAAGTATGTTACCGAAACCCAACAGAGCTAAAGGGAAACAGATCGAGTTAATGAATTTGTTTCTGGCAGCAATCTGTTTCCAACGAGTGACCTGCAGTGCACGGCACGGGTGCGGTGACGGCTTTCCTCCAATCCCCTGGCGACCGGAGTTACACAGGAGAGACAGTTTTATCCGACATTTGGTTTGGCAGCTCTGTCCTACTACCAAAAAAGAAATGTAGGTATAACGTGACACAGGCGAAGTGGAAAAATTGAGTTTTTGTGCCTCTCTTTATCGCAGTAAAGGTGCATCACTCATGGACAAAGGATTATTCAGGAGGGGCTTTCCTTTGTTTGCCAGTAACGTAACAATTCAGGTGGTCATACAAAGCAAGTTAGAAAATGAGAGACATAATAAATTAGTTGAAAAAAGCAATTTTGACTAATATTCGTTCTCTACCAACTTAGTTTGCATTGCGAATCGCTTTGATACATCAAACGTTTATATACACTTGGAAAGCTTTCGGAATTTTAAAACGAGTCTAAAAGCAGGAATTAATGATTGAATAATTAAGACCAACCGTCTTGTTTAATGCATATGTGCAGTTCGCGCTTTATTGCACCAGTAATGTTCGATCTGTAGGTACTTAAATAACCGTCTTACACTGTTGATTACAATGTGCCCATCATATCACTAAAAGCCTCTATAATAATAGTACAATGAGCGAATGTCCGTTTTAGTGCTATTATATATTCTGATGTGATAACATAATAACGTAATAATATACCAGGTTTGTTCAAAAAGTATTGCGAATGAATACTTATTTTGTCCCCTTCAAAGTAATCCCCAGCGGGTATTATACACTTGTGCCAACGTTTTTATTCAGTCCTCGAAGTACTTCAAAAATTACTTTTTTATGATCCTCCTTCTTCGATACCGTCTTTATCTCCTCAATCGTAGCGTAGGGTCGTCCTTTCATGGGCCTCTTCAGTTTTCCGAACAAGAAAAATTCACAGGAGGGCAGATCTGGGGAGTAAGGTGGCTGCGGCATTATTAGTGTATTGTTTGTGGTCAAAAATTCGCGCACAGTTAACGATGTGTGAGCAGTGACGTTATCATAGTGCAAAAGCCAACTTTTGTTCATCGACAAATCCAAGAGTTTCTAGTGGATTACTTCGAGAAAATTGCTCATCCTTATTGACCATTCTACCCTGTTGCAAGGACTCATAATACACCACGCTCCTGCAATCGAAGATAACTGTAAGTAAAACCTTCACATTCGTCCTAACCTGACGCGCTTTTTTTGGTCTTGACTCGTACGGCAACTTCCATTGGAATAATTGAGATTTGGTTTCCACGCCATAACCGTAAGCCCATGTTTCGCCACCAGATATGACAGAGTCCAACAGCTCCTTTGGTCGACATTGAGCAATTTTGGTACGAATTTCGCGACGACCCGTCTCATACCCAAATCATTGGTAAAAATTCAATGGCAGGAGCTGATCAATATGTTTAGGTCCTCAGAAACTTCTCTAACAGTGATTCGACAATTGGCCAATACTATTTTCTTCACTCCATCAGTGTTGTCTGTTGTTGACATGCTCGGGCGTCCGGCACGCTCTTCGCCGTTCACATCTTCTCGGCTCTCTGAGAACATTTTGTACCACCGGTAAACGTTGCTTCGGTCCAAGGTAGCTTCACCATATGCCATAGTCAACATTCGGAATGCGTCCGCGCACTTAATCTTGTTTTTCACACAAAATTTTATACGTATCCTTTGATCCATTTTTTGGAATACGCAAAAATCGAAGACGAGCTAAAACACGAATTAACTGAACATTCAACATGACCGAACTTGTCGGTATAAGTGAGACACATGAGTACCAACATGACGCCACAAAAAAAATCGAAAATCGAAAGGAAAACGGAACCCGCGGAAATTCAAAATTCGCGATACTTTTTGAGCAGACCTCGTACAATACTGGTTGATTGAAGTAATGTAATAAAACTATTTGCAGTTATATTCAAGTTTATCTTCATCGTACACTTTAATGCGTGCTTATAGATACATTTAAGTCGCATTAGGTAACTGTTATAAGTCATGAACGACTATACATTATTGCAGGGTATTATTTATTATATGAGTCAAACATTTAAAGTCTGTCGTACAATGTTGTCTTGAAGGAAATCTAGTACACTTTTATGTATCGTAAATTTGGGTTATTCAGTTTCTCACTAAATGAACTAGTAAGACTATATTTCCTTTTTTGTGTACTCAGTCTAGGACAGAAGGTAGTTGACAATATGTTTCACTGAAAGGAATGTGTTAATACTACATTTTGTACATATTAAGTGAATTTATTCTTAAGTAAATGTACATGAGTTAGATTAGAGTGGCCTATTCGGAACCTTTGTATGATTACCTCCTCTTTACGTCTGAAATTTGAATTTGAAAATCTTTCGAAGACATCATTTCGAATCTGCTGCAATTTTTTTGGGGGGGGGGATTTTCTAGCCCTATGCTGTTCCATTTCTCAGTGACATGGTCCTTGATTTATTGTCTATCCTCTGGCTTTGGTTAGGGGAAATACTTCAGGATATATGGAATCGATGTCGTCTTTTTTTTTCAAGTTCGTCTGCTTTGTCGTTTCCACGGATGCCAGAGTGAGATGGTATCCAAACTTTATAGTGATGTAGATTAAAAAATTTACAAATTGAATTGAAAATTTTAAAGTCGTCAGTTTTAAGCTTTTCCTCAGTTTAAATTTGAAGGTTTCGTTTCCCATTGTTGAAGTACGGAACCCCGAAAAACGAAAAAGTAAGAATATAAAAAGTGCATGAAAGGTAATAGTTTTCCGAAAATGAGTACATTTGGATCGTAATTAGTTCTCATCAGTACCAACATAAATCATTCTTAATTCGCTTAAAAACAAATTTGACTTCCTTGGCAAGCAAGTTATCACTTGTTTAGAATACCTTGTACACTTTAAGCAAGTGAATTTGAGTTGCAAGAGGTAGATGTGGAAAATCGAATATCAAAAAAGAAACTAATCTGACCTAATCTTTTTTAACCTAAAAATGCCCATCTCTCCACCTCCGACCCACGTTAAATAACTTTATAAACTGATGCATATCATTACTTTGATGCTTCTGTACATCAGAGCACTATGTTCAACTCAAGAAGCTTTGAACAAGCAACTAGATACGTATTAACAAGTACTAAATGTATTTACGACTTTCAATAAGTCTATATTAAAATGATAAGAAGCACATGACACGACAACAATTTTTGAGTTACTTACACAAACTTGATCAGAGTACAGCAAATATTGTACAGGGAGTTCTCCTAATTTTGGATAGTTGCCTAATTTTGGATACTGTGTTATCTCAAAACCCGTTAATTGTTTTTTTGTAAATGAACCCACGAAACGAAAGGTTTGTAACATACATAGTGATCCTATACGAGGGTGGATTGATAAGTTTCCGGCCTAACCAAGAGATGACGCCACTAGGCCTACCTTGAGGTGACATTCTATAGTACCATCCTTGGATAGCTTGTAGCTATAGTTTCAGCCCGATCTCCTTGCTAGTGTAGGTTTGACAGCACG
>NW_020438890.1:660274-714648 GCF_000699045.2 Agrilus planipennis
TTAAAGAAAGTTCTGTGAACCTTAAAGTATTAAAAGTACTAAAATATCCAAGAAAATATCTCGCTGCTCTATGCCGACACAGCGTTTTTTCCGTGATGTCACAAGAGCATCGTCTAGCCAGAGCGTTTACTTTTCGGTACGTGCTGTAAGAAATACGTTAGGCGTGATACAAACTTCTCTATATTCTTGGGTTCAAGTTGTTTTTTTGAATCAAACAACCTTTAACGAATTGTACAGTAAATTTAGTAGTTTCTCTCTAAATTACCAATTCACTTATTTAAATTGAATAATAAATCAGATTATTGATTATTGTATAATTATTTATTTCAAAGTCGACGTTTCATAACATACGTAACATAACAATGTTATTGTTTATTCAGATCATTTTAAATCATTAAAATGCAGATAATCAGTCTATTTCACCAACAGGTTTAATGGTCAGCTCATGAACCTAAAAGATAAAACCAGATTAATTATAAAATGAATATTATATATAACAGGGCAAAAGTAGTATTACGTAGTTAGTATCAGCAATTTCTCATGCTGCAGTGTACGATGTGTTGCATATCTATTTACAAACAACACAAAGAAAGTGATTAAAGAAATTGTTCACAAAAGTGAATTTCGATCACTCGAAGCAATGATACTAACAGTTTCGATCTCACAGTGACTGATATGGGGGAAGAACTAATTATAATAATAATAATTATTATTATTAATATTTTGTATATAGTTTAATTTTGACTTTCTGTGCGTCTTGTGCTAGCAACAAGTTCAGATAATTGTATGGTTTACTTGAACATGAGGAGGGGTGCCGAGGACGTACAAAACGCCGTCTGCTATATCCTTGGGATAAAGACTAGGCCGGTTGCCGATAGCTTTGATAGCTTTTGGATGAAAACCTGCGGACTCATACAGATTGGTTGACACAAGTCCTGGACTAATACTCTAAAAGAAAAAAGGTTCTGATGGGATCGTAAGTGTTACGTTGTCAACCAGACTTACGGTCACCTTGATTCCAAGACCTTTAAGGACAATTTCGCGTCTCAAAGTTTCTGTCAGTGCAGTTACGGCATATTTAGAAGCGCAATAGACGTTGGTCCTTGAATAGGGCAGAACAGTATGCCCGGAAATGCTGTTTATGTGTATGACATGACCTTTGATCTCATTGCTCGTCATGTGCTTGACAGCTTCTCTCGTGGCCAAACACAAGCCGAAAACGTTCGTGTCCAAAACATCCTTCCACATTTGGGCATCGCCATCGATGAGATCATTATCCCTGGCGATTCCGGCACAATTAACTAGGATATGTACAGGACCTAAGTGTTCCTTGATCCATTCGAAACCGTCAACTACTTCAGATTCGTTTGTTATGTCGACAGCAAGAGACCAGAACTTTCCCTTCGAATTTGTCAATTTTTTATCGAGTTGATCTAAAGTTGCCTTACAAATGTCGAGTCCAGCGACCTACGTACATATAAAGTTAGGTTTTTGCAATGCAAGATTAATATTGTAGTGTTCGTGGGTTTAAAAAAAATTAACTTCTAAGAATGAATTTACATTAATTTATTAAAGAACTTAAAAACACTATTAAATTATTAGTAAACTTAGGTTAAGAATTATTGTATTTATTTACACTACTGTTGATATATCACTATTCACTGCGCTATTTATTTCACTGCTATCACTGTCAATTTATTTATTCTTCTCTGGGCGATCGTCTCTTCCTTTAAATACTCTTTTGTTTACCATCGGGAACCTTCCGGATAGTTTATTTTTTTCTTTAAACTATTTAATTGCTTTCCCTGAACGCAGGTACGACACATACATTTACAAATACGTCGCACATGAAGAAAAGCGCCCGCGGCTAGTCGGCGAATCGATAAGCCGTTCATGCACACGTGTGCCCGATCGCACACAGATACACTGGTGCTCGCTACAGTACGTATATATTACTGATGCAAAAGAATGATTAAAATATATTTTATTCACATAAAACAAGTTGAATAAAAAACAGTGTCAAAAATTAAGCGACTTTCCAGTAGTGTATAATATAAATCCGCCTTAATTTTCCAAAAATGTTTTAAACAATAGCGGCTTTGCAATTGACTATTTTTGAACTTGTTGTGGATTTGACGACAAATCCACAAATGAAACTAGCTGCACCGGATGCTTCGGTATGCTCCCTGAAATCAAATTATCTCATATGCGGTTCGGGGCTCATAAAATATATATCATTGCATCGGAAACGGCTACTGCATCCGATGTAGAGTGTCTTTCATATTGGATTTGTGCTCGGCATTTTGGTTAACCAATTATCCGTAAACAGAACAATCCTCCGCACGTGTATGTGTTATGAAGCTAAAGATCCGATAAAATTTATTATCAGTACATCTACGTATATGAACGTTCCGGAGTTGTAGAAGTCGATAATATTTGTATATACTAAGGTTGGTTCAAAGCATAACTTCCCTATTCTCTACCAGCCAAATAAAGGAAAGCGGTTCCATGGTTACGATTATACGATTAGACCACCTACAGGTAAGGCAAAACATTCGCCGAACATAGGATTTCACATGTATTTGTCGGAATTTTAGTGTTAAAAACACTTATAAGGAGTTTAGTTCGAGGCTTGATGAACCCATCCGGAGTTGTAATGGTAACGGTTACGAAATGCTAGATGCTACACACGAAGGTGTGCGAATCGTTGTCTGAATTTCTGATCGGTGTATCCTGCACCGTACGAGATCTAGTTTATCATTGAAGTTGATGTAGGCTTTCACGGCTTTCGTGTGAAGAAACTGGATTTCCGGATTCTAGCCGTGACTTATTGATGCAATCCCTACCTACCACAAGTTTATAATCTACTAATGTAAAAAATTTAATACGAGATTTTTTAATTATTTCTGAATTTTGTAGCTCAGTAACAAGACAATGCGTACATATCTCCATTTTTTTTTTATATTAGGGTGTTGTTTACAGACAAATCGGGATGCAATTTTGAATTTTCACAATAATCACTATTGGTGCGGCGCAAATCATTTAAAAACTGTTTGGCGTGTGTGGTGCGAAAATTTTTGGAGACTTTTTACGCATAAAAAATGAATATTATTTAAAACCACAAAAATTCGGGCTCCACTTTGCTAGCTCGAAGTACGCGTACAAAACCAAATTAACAATTAGAAGATTTGTTTAACTCATAAAATTTACAAATAACTCCTATACATAAAACAATACCTATCTAAAGTTGGTATCTTCTTGAGGATCCCCCCCTGCTGAGTTTCTCTACTTGATAAATGAGGACTTCCAGATAAAGTAATAAAACGATTCAATAAGATGTAATCCTGAAATATATGGGGAACTGGACTAATGAAGATTGTCTACCAAAAAATAACCAAGGTCAACAACAAAATATTACAAAGTAGAAGATTAACAGAGCTTCAAATAATCACCGGTTCTTATATGGAGTTACAGGTTTTCCTCCAGTATTTTGCATCCAGGATGCTTTTAAAAAATGTTTTCACCTCTAGAAAATTTTTCATCTTAGATAAGTGGTAGAAACTCATATTCTCTGGTAAAAGCTACCCTAACCTAAAAAACTTAAGGGGCTTGATAATGCAAAGTATTAATTAATTAATCAAACCTTAAAATTCTAAAAAGAGCTCATGGGGAATAAACTTTACGGAAAAATTGGATTAGTCAGTCATTAGTAACATTTTTAAAAGTTAAACATTCAAAATGTATCAGATCAACACTGCATAAAACGAAATGTTTTTGAATTAAAAAAAATCGAATATTTACTGACATACTTACTATATAAAAAGAAAAAAGGCAACTCAATAATATACTTATCTCAAAAACCTTAGTTCGGATAAAAGTGGATATCATAGCACTCACGCAAAATCTAAGGTCCGTCTTGTCTCGACTATGACCAGGAAGAAAGAAGAAAAAGCTCCCAACGTCAACACATGACGAATAAATATAAATCTAAAAGGTCCAGAATTGAGCATGCATGAGGCTTCAGCTGTATATGAGGTTGTCATGCAATTCATTTAGTTCTCAAATTTGAAAATAAGGAACGATATTTGATAACAACATAGAGCTGAGTTAGTCAATAAATACAAAAATGGTCAGGCAGCGTTATCATCGTTAAGTCGAAAATTGATTAGATACGCACCTTCGTCTTATCCTATCTTGAATCAATCTTCGCATTTCTCGAAAACTGAAGCAACTTACATTTGTAACTATTTACAAAGAGTAATATAGGGATGAGTTACAAAGATAGAAGAGTGATACTTAGTTTGTATAAAGAGTAACAGGCAGTTATAGAGCCAGGGATGCATCGTAGAGAAGTAAATATTAGGAAGGGAGTCAGACAGGGATGCACACTGTCACCGCTACTTTTTAATCTATTCATCGAAGACGCGATCAACATCATTAAAGACAGTACAACTGTAGGGATAGATGTGCAAGGGCAAAAGATTAGTATGCCTAGATTTGCAGATGATATAGCAGTATTAGCATCTAGCAAGGAGGACCTAGAGATAGCTTTAAATAAAATGGAAGCGGTACTGACAGATCAGTACTGTATGAAAATAAATAAAAGTAAAACTAAAATACTGATATGCAAGGGAAGAAAAAGTAGGGAAAGAGCGAATATAAAGATAGGAGACGAAAAATTAGAAGAAGTGGCTGATTTTAGATACCTAGGAAGTCAGATAAGTGAGGATGGAAGGAGTAGTAGGGATATAAAGCAGAGGATAGCGCAGGGTCGTGTCGCCTTTAATAAAAAGAAGTCACTTCTATGCTCGCGAACGGTTAATTTAGAAATTCGAAAAAGGTTGTTAAAGGTGTATGTTTGGAGCACGGCGTTGTACGGGTGCGAAACATGGACAGTGGGAGCGGCGGAAAAGAAAAGGTTAGAAGCGTTCGAAATGTGGTGTTATAGGCGGATGATGAGGATATCGTGGGTAGAAAAGGTTAGAAATGAAGAGGTATTGGAAAGAATAGGAGAACAGAGGACTCTATGGAAGTCAATAAAAAATAGGCGAGATAGGTTGGTAGGACACCTTCTCAGGCATGAAGGTCTAGTCAGAGACATATTAGAGGTAGAAACAGGAGTTAGGAGGGGTAGAGGTAGACCTATATTAGATTACTGTTCGCAAATAGTTAAAGAAGCGGGTTGTTCCAGGATAGGAAAGAGTGGAGGTACGTGTCCAACCAGTCTTAGGACTGACAACCTTATGATGATGATGAATCCGACTTAAGTCTACCTCTACTTCTGCCTCTCTTTACTCCTATTTTTTATTGACTTCCATAGAGCCATCTGTTGCCGTTCTCTTTCTAAATCCTCCTCATTTCTAACCTTTTCTGTCCATGGTACCTTTAGCATTCTTTTATAATAATGTATGTGAAAAACATTTCTTTTCCACAGCAGCAACTGTCCATCATGTTTCACATGCATAGAGACATATACATACACTATTAACAATTTTTAAGATTTCAAAGTTAACCGTTCGCGAACGTAAAATAAATATTTATGATCAGATCCGGCACCAGTCTTTATTTTTCATCAGTCAGGGGTATTAAAACAATAAAAACATATTAAATCATTCAAATAAAATCATTAACATGTTGCATATACATCATTGTATTTATCGTTTTAGGTCAACAATAAGCTAATTAGTTACCACGCACAACATATTACCATGTATCGGACCGTTCTATTTATGAAATCAACAAAAAATTGTTAAAAACACCGAATAGGGCTTGAGCAAAATCAATTACTGACGAGCAAGATTCTAACATCTCAAAGTTGTTCGGTAATTAGGTTTTATGTTTCATATCAGCTTCCGCATCATGTGAAATTTATTTCCTTTTCTGGACGTATACTAACTTCATAAACTGGGTTGAAATTCACACACTATTTCAATTTTCTGTTACCTTAATCTAAAGCAATAATGGGCGTATTGTTATTTCCTTCATTATAATTTACCAGCAAAAGTTAATCATTCATGCTAAATTGATTGCATTATTTATATTGATAAAACAATGGACCGCAATATTCATGAACATTTGGCATTAATGTTGACACGTATTGTATATTACTGGAATATTTGTTAATAGTAACAAAACATCCGATAAAATTAAAATCGTGTTTTATATTGCATATTTTGTGCTGAGTTATTAGTTCTAACTGTAAATTCATCAATTTTATATTGGTTCAGTTGTGATATTTACCATTATTTTGTTCAGTTCAGAGCAATTTTCAGCTGTTAAATGTTTTGTAAGTATCTTTAATCATACGTTCTTTTTTTTTAGTATTCACCCATTTAATAAAAGAATAAAGACGAATATATATAACAATACTAATTTTAAAAGCAAATGATGAATAAATCGCCCATCACACACTCGGAAAAAACTTTTAGTTTCTGTTTTTAAATACATTTGTATAGTTGAAGGTATATATTTTTTTACTGTATGAAGTTTACGTGATAAATAATATAGTCATCATGATCATAAGGTCGTCAGTCCTAAGGTTTGGACTTGGAAGATTCAAAGAAGGTCAAAGTAAAGGACACATACCTATTGAAAATGCTCGTGAAGTCAGCAAGTTTATTCGTTAATCAAGTAAAGAGTCCATTATTATTACTGTGAAAACGTTCAAATTTAATGAAATCACATTGAAAGTAATTACATTTTATAGGTGACCTTACAGAGAACTTTTAGTACACTCTAACGGAATACCTTGTTATAAATCAGATACAAAAGGCGCAATAGAATAAATCACATAAATTGACTGGAACTAAATGGGAATCTAATGTCGATATTGAAAAGGCTATATCTCTGTTTAGGTATGTACCCATGTAAATTATTACGAATATTTCAATGTCTACATAGCCATTGTATGACTTTCAATTTTCGCTAAAATTACTTTACCTCCAGTACATTGATGTTAGATAGTACTAAAGCGTGATTGGTACGAATAAAACTTCAATCCTCATATGAGGCCTCCCCATTTAAAAAGCCTTACATTCAGCAGTGTTGCAAAAGTTGAATCCCAGAAATTAATCCTGTAGCGGTCACGCTACTTACCCTCGAGCCAAATTATATTTAAGGAGTTTGTAGTTCGTAGAAATTGTAAATAGAATACTTAACCTTCTGGGTCTTTTTCCCGCCGAATTTATCACAAAACTTCGAAAGCCTTCGACTACCTGCACTTCCAAGGGTAGCGAAGCGGCCGAAGGGTAACAAATAGTTTTCTAGCAAAATGCGTTTAAGCAGAGATAACTTTCCAATTTTTATTACATTAATCTGGTTCTTTTTGGTCGTCTCATATCGGAGGGAAAGAGACGCGCAGGGGGTTAACTTGGTGTATAGTATAGTAATTTAGATGTAAGTTTTACTTGGTACTAGACCGTCCATGCGACCAGTTATCGCTTCTGTAAATATACGTTCCAAAGACTTTGCCGCAGTTTTATTTTCTTTCATTTTGCTACTGGCCCAGATCATTTTTATTCACGCTGCGCTACGATCCCGAAAATCCTATGCCTAATAATGAGTGAAATCGCTTATGAACGGTGTGTAGCTGAGTTGCTTTAGATCAGGTGTTAGTAGGAGTGGTTTTCCGGGCTTGCTAGCCATCATACAGGTTAATTGACTACCACACGTTTCGTCATCAACTATAAATAACATCTTCAATGGCTTGCTGTCGGCTGCGTGGTCGGAGTACTTTACGCAGTAGCGGCGTTGCGTAGGTTTGTGATTGTGATTGGAGAAATCTTCAAAAGACACCCCCTGAAGCACCTGCCGACTAAAACCCCTCTCTCCTCGAGTAGAGGGATCAACCCGGAGGTTATACATCCCAGGAAAGGTTCAATGGGAAGAAGTTGGAAGCGATATGGGGATTGAGAGTTGGAAAGGGATCATTAGGCGGAAAGGGGAATGAAATGGGAATCGGTGGCCCATCTCGGATGAGTTGGGTAGGCACTCACGCTAAAATAGGGAAACTAGAAATGATCAAAAAAGAAGCAACTTAGAGTAGAAGGCGACAGGGCTTTCTGAAACCGTCGTTTGGTTTAGGGGCGAAGTCAGAGAGTGTCGAGATAGACTGATTTAGGTGACCTGATACTGAGGTACGGAGATTTGCGAACCTGATTGCAGCCTAGGGGAGTGAAGATAGACCAGTTTCTTTCAGACTTTGAGTGTTTCTCATGAGGTACGAAGAATCCACGTGCCAGATTTTTCTCCATCTGAAGTGGCATTTTTTAAGACAAAGAAGTTAAGACTGTCAGGAAGTTGATTGTGGGAGGTAAGGAAGTATATAGGATCTGGTGGCTCTGAAGGAGAGTGAAATCCGAAAAGGGAGAAAAGGATCAAAGGGAAATGATTCTGGGAGGGCCGTAAGTTACCGAAACTTCAATGAATTAAAGAATTCCTAACGAGGATGGATACGCCACCGCCTCAGAAGTTTCTTCCTTAGGAAGTAAAGTTGGATACGAATACTTGGAATAAAAATGGTTTTGGTCATGCAGGCAATACTGATTGTCTGTTCCTCCCCTATCACATCACACAGAATCAGAAACTATTCTAGTTGGCGCTCACCTGGCATTATAACTAGCTAATTCAGTTCTTAGATCTATCTTACATCTAAACAATTGTCAATTAATATTTTGACCAAAACTAATGGCAGCAATTTACTGTCTAAAATTACTTACAATTGAATAATCAAATCTAATATAAAATATAAAACGGTAAATACAATGCAAAATGGTATATAATAATAGCAAAACCACAACAGTTCATATGCAGAGTGATTCCTAGTAAATAGTTACACACGTCTCAACTGGGATTCAGTCGAACATGAACTAGTTCTAAATATACTAATGCATTTTTGCGTTTTCAAGGTCTATAAGCATATGTCTGTTTACGGTCATTTCAACCCCTTTAGCTAAGCAGAAAAAATGGTTATTATATTATTTTCTCACAGAACTAACTCTTAAGTAAATCCGAGAACATTTACCAAAATATTTACTTTTTCAACCAAATATTATATATTCCAAATCGCCATAGCCTTAAATAAGAAACTAAAATTTTGTCAATTTTTTTTATAGCAAACAAAAAAATACTCCCCAACCCCTTAAACAATGAACTCACGATTGTTAGCAAACTTCTGCAAATGGCTTTCACCACACTTTTTGTAGCTATATTTTATTAGAGTTTATAAAGAAATTAATAATTAGAAACGAAAAAGGTCCATGACGTCTTCAAAGGTACGAGGGTGGATTGATAAGTTTCCGGCCTGACCAAGAAAAACAAGGTTTTTAAAAATTTTTTTTTTTTATTTCTCAACATAATCTCCTCCAAGGCTGATACATTTCTCATAGCGGTGTTCCAGTCTATTAATGCCATCTCTATAGACTGATTCGTCAAGCTCCTCAAAATAACCATTTACAGCTTCGATTACTTCTTCATTGTCCGCAAATCTCTTACCGCCAAGCCATTTTTTGAGATTAGGGAACAGAAAATAGTCACTCGGGGCTAGGTCTGGAGAGTAAGGAGGGTGCGGCATCAATTCAAACTTTAGATCGTTGATTTTAGCCGTCGCAACGATTGACGTGTGCGCTGGTGCGTTATCGTGATGAAACAAGATTTTTTTCTTCGCCAGATGAGGTCGTTTAATTTTCACCTCGTGGCTCAAACGTTGCAATAAGTCTGCGTAGTATTGACCAGTGATAGTATTACCCTTTGCAAGGTAATCAATGTATATAATACCTCTTGCATCCCAAAAAACAGTAGCCATAACCTTGTTCGCCGAAAAAATTGTTTTTGCCTTCTTTGGAGTTGGTTCCCCTGGTCCAATCCACTGTTTAGACTGTTCTTTGGTTTCAGGAGTGTAGTGGTGGACCCACGTTTCGTCAACGGTTACGAATCGACGCAAAAATTCGCTTGGATTACGCTTATACAATGACAAATTTGCGGTAGAAATGTTTTTTCGAATCAATTTTTGGTCGACTGTTAGCAAACGCGGCACCCATCTTGCACAGAGCTTTTCCATATGCAAATGTTGGTGCAAAATATGTTGCACACGTTCATATGACATCTTACAGGTCTCAGCTATCTCACGCACTTTCAATCTGCGGTCTCCCAGCACTATTTGATGAATTTTTTCGATCATATCTGGAGTTGTGACCTCAACGGGGCGTCCTGAGCGAGGCCCATCAGAGGTGCTCACACGACCCTTTTTAAACTCGGAAACCCACTGCTTAACGGTTGAATATGACGGGGAGGATGTCCCCAGTGTTGAGTCCATCTCTTTTTTAATTTCCTTCGGCGTTAACCCCTTCAAATAAAAGTATTTGATGACAGCACGATTTTCCTGCTTTTCCATTTTTACGAAAACCACAGAGGCGTCTTGTTCAGCGTGCTGTCAAACCTACACTAGCAAGGAGATCGGGCTGAAACTATAGCTACAAGCTATCCAAGGATGGTACTATAGAATGTCACCTCAAGGTAGGCCTAGTGGCGTCATCTCTTGGTTAGGCCGGAAACTTATCAATCCACCCTCGTATAAAGGTATTCACCATCCCCCTTATCCGTTAGTCGCAACTTAAACCGTAATTTATTTATTTTCTTATAATTATGTTAAATGTAACAGTTTCAAAGTTTCTTTCTTTTAAATTATTGTTGAAGGGAGATTTAAAAGGAAATTAGTGTTCAGTCGGAAACGGATTATTAATGTCAGTCTTTAGAGGGATAAAAAGACGAAGGTGTCTGTCTATATTAGAATTGGCGTGGAGGATAAATAAACTTCTCTTGAGAGATTGGAAAACAGATCGGGTTCAAAGTTGATTGATATTTATTTTATTTAACCTAACCTATTTGTCGATTTGCTACAGCGCTATAGACTTTACTACAACGGTTCAAGTGCGATATTCTTAATACGTTAGAATCAAGTAAGAATTGATTGCAGATGCTGATTAATTAAGCAATGAAATTCTCACTCTCGTTGCGCCACGTCGGTCTGTTTATTGAAAATTTTCAAATGGTTTAATAAATAATTACCGGTGACAGTTGTAAATGAAAGGATTATTTGCATATGTCTAGTTTTATTTTTTATGACAATACATGCACTTATTTACAAAATAAGTTATTATAATAGCACATATTAGTGTTGTAACACACTTCTGCTTCCGCTTCCGCAATTACGGAAGTTCCGCATACATTTTCACATCCGTTTTTACATCTGGTTCCGCATTTTTACAACGGAAGCTTATCGGAACTTAAATTAACTCAGATTTTTGAAAATCAGTATATAGGAACAATAAAACAAGTCGTAAAAATTTATTACTTTTATCGGGTGGCTGAAGTTGATCGTTTTCAAAACACAGTTTAAATGAAATTGCCCGTTGCAAAGCTGCGTGTTGGGCAGGTACTCTTTGTAATGTCGTGAACTTATTATTATTAACCGTTTATGTTTAAGAAATATCAGCGTCAATGCAGCGTTATAGCCAGCAAAATATTATATATAGGGGAAATTATGAGTGCTGTCAGCATACGGCAAAGTAGTATTACGTAGTTAGTATCAGCAATTTCTTATGCTGATGTGTACGATGTGTTGTATACCTATTTACAAACAATTCCTTTAAATTTAATTTTTGAAACAATTTTTAACACAGAGAAAGTGGTTAAACAAATTGTTCACAAAAGTGAATTTCGACCACTCGAAGCAATGCTGCTGTGGCGAAATAACTCTTATTGTTTTTTTTGTGTGTAAATATTTTTTCTAATTTTATTTCATTTCAAATATTATTTCACTTCAGACATTATTTCAATTCTTTTCAATTTCTTATCTTGTACATACTTTGGTTTCCTTTCAATCTAAACTCTATTATTCTCTCAATCACTTTTACCTAGAATTCCAACTTGAACCATACCTGCATGCACTCCCATACTAATATCTGGTTTTACCCTTAATTGCTTTCTCTTGAATTCTGTACTGTCTAATTCTACGTATTCCTATAAACTAGTGTCTTCACCCTCTCTCTCACTACTTTTCATTCTAGAGCATTCTACCAACTCTACCAACAACCCTATCCAATAAATACTCCAAAATTTCATACCTTTAGACAGTCTCTCGTCTACCGCCTCTACTACCATTTGTAAGTGTTTCTGTTATTATCTGTATTGTTTTCATTTTTGTTATTTTTGTTATTGTTATTGTAGTATTATCTTGTTCTTTCTGTCACTTTGTTCTCGTTTGTATGTTTCACTCATTGTGCCTTTTTGTTACCTGTGTTTTCGTTTGTTATTGTTATAAATTGTTGTTTGTTATTGTTAGTGTTTTCTTGGTTTTTAAATAGTATCCACCAAAAGATACTAAACTGCTAACAGTTTCGAACTCACAGTGACTGATAGGGGAGACGAACTAGTTTTGTTAAAAATAATATTGTCATTGCGCAAACAACTTTATTACAGTTTAGGGCCTGAATCTATTTCCTAGTATTTCGTATGATATTTTCTATATTTTATTATATTTATAGTTTCTTACTTTAATCTAAAAGCACCCAGAACTTTTAGCTCCAATTTAGCTAGTTCTCCTAATAATTTCATTTTGAAAATACTAATACAATTGTAGTGTTTATTTATTTTGTTTAGTATTTACTCAGTGGTGTAAATTGTAAATTAAAAGTGCAATTTTGAAGTCAAAAAGAAGTTCTATTTGGAATTATTTTGTTGATAATAACGATGTAGGAGTAAATATTTGCGAAGAAGGCGCACCACTACTGCATTAATGAGTCACCTAAAATCATTACACTTCCGCTTCCGTTTCCGCTTCTGTTCCCGCTTTGGCACTTCCGTTGCATCGCTAGCATATATACAATTGAATAAATATTATTTTAATCACAAATTAGTTTGTGATATCTAGAGTTGCCACTATGTATATGTAAATAACTTTCTTTTTATTATTACAAATGTGACCCCAATGTTGTAGATATATCTATTTTACACTAAAATAATACGATTAACTGTATTAAGATTTACATATTTTGTCTAAAATTAAA
The DNA here is from genome assembly GCF_000699045.2 of Agrilus planipennis. Lineage (NCBI taxonomy): Eukaryota > Metazoa > Arthropoda > Insecta > Coleoptera > Buprestidae > Agrilus > Agrilus planipennis. The sequence continues at coordinate 673,339 of NW_020438890.1, forward strand.
TATTAGTGAATTTTTTTAGTTATGCATAAATGTTTTTCAACATAAAATGAAGTTTTCTTCACTGATAAGTTAGCAAGCGAAATTTGCCAGGAAATTGTTAAGTATCCATTAGGGTGGACCGAAAATCTACTTTTTTTAATTATTTTAATTAATATCAGAAATATTTTTCATTATACTAAAAAAAGAAACTGTGCCAAGGGACAAAATTTTAAGTCGATACCTTAAGCTCCTCAAATTGAGCCTATTGATACTAAATTGAGTCAAAGTTCAAAGCGTTTGAAAAACTTTTTTTTTGAAGTCAATTTGATCGGAAATTTAATTCCTCACAATAAAGTCCTTGTAGCAAGATATGTACGATGACTAATTTCTGAGATAATTGCAGTTTTAATGAAAAATTTGACATTTTTCTTCATATTCAATATTCATACATTTTATGGATGAAAAATAATCGATAAATTATTTATTTTGCAGGAAATTCAATTTCCTTCAAAAAGGGTCTGTTAAATTTCACAGGCAAATATTCTAGAACTTACTATTGTAAGGGGAATAACAGCACTAGCGTTAAATTAATAAGGCGTGTTGTTTAATTCTGAGGTGGAAGGTAGAATGGTGGAATTCTTGCAGCGAAGTCGACTTATTACTATAGATATATATTTAGTAGTAGTAGAGTATCTCCAACGAATGATTAATTATGATTACCATACAAGTGATTACCGTACAAGTGCAAGTCTTGTCTTAGTTCAAGTGCTTGTTATTGAAAAAAAAAAAACTTTTGGGTGTTTCATTCCCACCAGCCAGTAATGCTGGTGGGCGGGCAGTCCCTCCGGACTACGCCGGAAGGTAGGGCGGAAGACCCTCTTCAGCCTGCTTTCAGGAATCGTGGGAATGGGTGGGTGGTGGTTCCGGTGAGAAAGTTGAGACGGACGAAATGAAGACAGAAGAGAGTGAAAGATTATCTGTGGAATATTACTGCCTGCATTTCCCTAAGTGATCCAAGGAAACCACAGAAAAACTCGGACCAAGGCTGACGGACCCGGAATCGAACCGGCGTCCCGCCGAATGCTAAGCAATGGTCTAAACCTCTAGGCCATGCCGCTTGGTTGTTATTGAAGTCCTTGGTCACTTCTTATATCTAAACTTAAAACTAGTAACAAATACCAAGGGTGTGGCGAATGTCACCATTGGTGATTAACCCTTTAAAACCACTCTGTGGATACGTACAAGGCGGGGCTTTCGAACCTCAAAAATGTTGAAAAGAGGGATGTTTACAACCTGTGCAAAAGCTACATCAAAAAATCAACAAACGTCACTTTCTAAACGTTAAACTCATAAAATAAACACCCTATAATAAAAATGAAACTATATTAGGGATCGTAAAGGATTCTTTCTAAACCGTTACCTCCATAAACTAATTTAAGTATTTAACTGATGCATCTAGCCATCCTCGAAGAGTCTACGGTCAAATAAACACAACACTGTCTTGTATGTTTGCAAAGTATTCTAAAAACTGCATACAGGAACTTTATGACCTGCATCAAAAAGAACGGTCTTAACTCTGAACAAGGTCCTTATAGTAAATTATACACGATCGCTAACTTCTGTGATAATGAATTATTTATGGATTATTTTTCATCCATAAAAAGTATGGAAATTAGGAAAAATGTCAAAATTTTCATTAAAATTGAAATTATCTCAGAAATTAGTAATCGTACATAATTTGCTATAAGGACTTTTTTTTGTAGAGAACTTAATTTCCGATCGAATTGAGTTCAAAAAAAAAAAATTAAACGCTTTGAACTTTGGCTTAATTTAGTATCAATAATAGTTTAGTTACATCTGCTTTCCCAAATTTAACTCAAAAGGCGTATAGTGAGTTTCAATATCATATTCGTATGGATAAAAAAGCATTTAAAACTAATTTTGAAAAAATTAACAAGTATTCTGCATAAAACTTTCAAATGTAATTTAACTTGATTTTTGTTGTATTACTACCCTCTACAAATATAATTTCTAGTGAGCAAAATTCATGAAAAGTAAAAATGCCCAAATGGTACAACCGAACCATACAGGTATTTGACATATTTTACAAAAGAAGCATGCGCTTTCCACAGAAAATTAGTGGTGAAGGCTTCTTTGGATGCGACTTAAGACGTATACCTATGTTGATTCCATTTATTTCATTGATCTTTTGGCAACAGTTTATTACCGCTGCCCTTGGTCAGCTTGGATACTGATAACGGTACTCGTCCCTATTCAAAATTCAGATCCTCAGCAGTAGCTTTGTAACGTCTATTTCTCCAAAATCTAATCAGGGACCGTTACCATCCCCTCACAGGGAAAACTGTTACATTTATAATGAGAAGAGACAACTTTAGAACTGAGTTAAAGGCATTGAACATAGGGCAGTCATGAAAAGCCCTCAAACATCTATCTTTGAATCATTCATATAACATTTTACATAAACAAAGTAATTTAACCATCGTAAACATAATCAAAATCATTTAGTATTTGTTCAGAGACCGTTCTTCGTTTTGCAGGCCATAAAATTCCTGCATACAATTTTTAGAATGTTTGCAAATTTACAGGGCGGTATGGTAGTAGACCCTTAGATGCATCGGTACAATGTTTAAATTACTTTATAGAGGTAACGGTTGAAGAAGAATCCTTTACGATTCCAGTTTAGTTTCAAGTTTATTATGGGGTGATTTTTTATGAGCCTAACGGTTAAAAGTACCGTTTGTTGATTTTTTGATGTGCCGATCCTTTCTCAGATTGTAAACTTCCCTCTTTCCACATATTTGAGTTTTGAAAGCCCCGCCTTGTACGTCTCCACAAAGTTGTTTAAAGGGTTAATCACCAATGGTGACATTCGCCACACCCTTGGCATTTGTTCCTAGTTTTTAAGTTGTAGATATAAGATGTGACCAAGGACTTCAAAAGAAGCACTTGAACTAAGTCAGCACAATGCAAGGAGCACTTGTATAATCATTAGTAATCAATCGTTGGAGATACTCTGTACATATATTGTAAATACATAATTAAGTCGACTTCGCTGCAAGAGTTATATTTTTTTCTACCTTCCACCAAAGAATTAAACAACACGCCTTATTAATTTAACGCGTGTGCTGATATTCCACTTACAATAGTAAGTTCCCGAATATCTGCCTGTGAAATTTAACAGTATTAAATTAAATAGTTTTACTGAAATCTGTTCTAATTAATAAATATGGTTTGTATGTTATTTCGAACAAAAGAAGAAAGTAGAACAGTGCAAAATTTTAATAAACAACGTACCTACTCTTAAAAAGCAGGACCAATACTAGGACATACGTATATTAGTTATGTCTTGGTCTTCTGTTTCCTCATCGTTTTCCCATCAAGACTGACTTTTGAGGACTCCTAAGGATACTTTGCGCAATGGAAACGGAAACCAGATAATTACCATAAGCGAGGAAGATTTCAAAGGAAATAAGATTAATATATCTAAATTTTATCAAATGAAGCCTTTAGAACCTCATTTCGGTTTTTTGTTACAGTTAAAACCAGTTTTCAGAGAGAACGCCTTTTCCCTACTTAGAACTAGTTTTTACTAAATGCCTTTGTTAAAACTAGAATTAACTAATGTTCAAAATTTAATATCAATTAAATGTTCTTACTAGACAAAACGTGTTTTTCCGAAGCGAGTCAGTTAAAACAGTTTCGACTGAATTAATTCATCGTAACTTATTCTGATTGGTCGCGAGATCCTCGTCCTTTTTTAATTTCAAGGTTGTTTATTATTTTTTATTGTGTTGACCAACGTTCCTTAACAATGTTCCTTTTTTTAAATTTTATGGTTGTGTTCCGTCGACTTGTTTGATTATTTTATTTACTTTCAATTAATATTGTCAGTTCGCAATTACTTTATGTCGATGTTCCCTAAAATGTTCCATTAATATAAGATTATTATTATTACTAGGTACATGACTCTGTGTCCTAGATCTTTATAATAAATATTTTTAAAACTATATCTTGTTTTCAAGCGGAAATTGCTTTCTCTAGTGCTAGCTTTAACTAAAGCTCAAAGTGCCAACCAGTTTTATCGGAAAATCAAATATATCAGTGGTAAATTCTAGTTTTGACTAGGTATTTCTAGTTTTACAAAAGCATTTAGTAAAAACTAATTCTAGCTAGGAAAAACGCGTTCTATCTAAGAACGAATTTTAACTGTAACATATATATATCGATCTCACATGATACTTATTTTTACAGTAAAAACTACAGAAAATCTGTTGTTTACTTATGTAAATTTAAGTCACCTGTTCGTAGCATACTATTTCGTTTAATATTAAGAGAATTCTGGAAAAAATAATAGGTTTTTACAGTATCTACCTAATAAACTCAAGGAGGACGGGATAGCTCAATTATGAACATTCCATTTATATGGAAATTAAATACACCAGTAGTCATGTAGCGTGAATAGTTACTAATACGTATGTCTTCATTTCTCATTTGCTTTTCTCGAGTAACTGGAAGCATTGCCCTTATTAAGAATGGCGTAGTAATTTCTATCTTCATCAACATTTACCGTGTCCATTAAACACTTGTTTTGGTACATGAATAGGGCACTATTAAAATCAATCATAATTTATTCTCGTTCTTATGATTCTAAAAATAAAAGCCAAATTGAGGGCAAAAAGCACCTTAAGGTCACAAGCAACGTTAAATTATTTCAAAATTGATCAAGTTACTAATGTAAAAGTTTTTTACGATGTAGCTTCTTCCTGACGTTGGTACCGTTTTCTAATAGACTCCATTGTTCTAATTTTGTTCCTGGAAGTTGAGCCTTCGATTTGGAGAGACATATCTCTTAAACAAAATCACTGAAAACAGAACGCTCTTCCAGAGTTTAGATTTAGTTTTATATTGACATAATTTTTCATTTTATTTGTAAGTGTCCTATGTGGGTAGAAATTAATTTTTTTTTATAAATGTATGCATATATTGTAATAACGAAAATAGAGTAGATACAAACCTGTAATTTATTATTTCTTTATTTTACCATATATATGGGACATACTTTTACAAATCGAACATTTATCTGACCGACACATTTTCGATTTCGCTGAAATTTTATTCACATTTTATATTATATATTTATTATTATATGCATGTTCCAGGAACTTTAATATTTTGAGACAAAGGATCAATAATTTGAGAATCTGGTGATTTTCGCCTTGAAGGCTGATTTACAAAAGTTCAAAACTTCGTTATTTTAAATATATGTTTGTTAAACATAGGCATAAGATAAGCCAAGAAATTACTGTTTGAATCCTTTAGATACCTGTTTAGTTCTAATTGTGAATGTCATTTGTTATGTAGAATTCTATCTGCTTCGTATCATTATTAACTTCAAAAAATGACCTTGACAAAGCCCGACAACTTAAGGCAAAACGTTGGTGGTTGTTTCTTAAGAAATAAAATACCTTTCAACCCTTTTGGCTTTGATTTAACACTGATTTCCGATAGTACGATAGACAATATATACGTTAAGGACCTGGCGAAACAAAAGGACACAATTTTGTGATTTGCACTAAGCAGTTGCTAAATTGAGTGCACTTGTACTGTTTTCTCGGAGCACGTACCCGACTAGAAATTACAAGCAGGTTAGCCCAATATATGTGAGGACCTAATAAGGCTGTCCAGTTTAAGGAATTCCCACTGAGGTCCTAATGAGGATTGCATAAAGATATCCGAAATAAGAATATACTTGTTAGGTCCAAATCAGGGATGTCCACAGTTTATCCTATCAAAGTAAAAATTGATGAATTCAAGTTTTCCACGCTAGGAGCATATCAGGATTAGATCATTTCATACTTTATAGAATAAATATAATTAAATTCTGATCAATCCTGATCTAAACTTGTTTGGCTAGAATTTAAATATCATCAGATGACTATGCAAGAAAAAATTGATTTTCCTTCTTGTTAAATGTCAATTACAATTTTACCAGTCTTTTCATACGATGTCAAAAAAATGATATCAATACATCTATTGTTATCTTAAAACTGTCTTATTTTAATAATAAATTTACGATCAGGTTCTTATAGGGTTCTTTAAATTTCCCTATTAGGTCCCAAATTTTTATTTCCTTATCAGGTCCTTAAAGAAATGGCAACAGTTCTACTCATATCAACATAGGGTCGTCCTTGTGAGGACCTTGTATGATGCGATGTTATGCACTGAGACTCGGAATCCTTGGAGGGTCGCATCTCCATTATTCATTTGAAGTGCTGTTTTTGACTTTTATTCTTATTTTGTTTCTCTCTATGTTTTGGACTGAAGTAGTTTTTTTGGTTCACACCCCTTTTAAAATTATTTTTTGGAATTTTGACCAGTTTATAGGTTTAGTAGAATGAAGATTCGGGCTATAGGGCCGTGGTCTAAGTGAACTATTGTGTCCAGATGTTTCGTCAGCTTCGGCGGCTCAGTGGAAGTGAACGTAGATTATATCTCGAAATCTCGACAGCGACTGACGTTGTCAACGCAGCACTACCAGCTAACGAAACGTCTGGACACAATACGTAGTCCACTTAGACCACGGCCCTATAGCCCGAATCTTCATTCTATGGATTCCGGCCATGAAAGCCTTTGTTCTTATATCGTTTATATGCTTGTTTAATCATACTTAACGTAACGACTACTAACTCAATTCAAAGGTAGTTTAAAAACAAGAGACTCAACATTTGACTTTTATTACATCCACAACAGTAAAACGATTGTCGAACAAGTATCGTGAACTTGCAAATTGTAAAGTACAAGTGACTTATTGGTACAAAAATGAGGGGTGGTAAAAACAATTTGTCCTTTTCCGCTGATCTATTTACGGTTAGTCGCGTCGTCGAGCTATACAAGCTGTCGTCGCTGTTTGCCTTGTCTTTGCTGACTGTACAAGTGGATTTGCATCCGCAATAGAAATTCCAGACCAAAGGTCAGGGCTGTTTCGACATTCACGAAAGCCCGGCCTGATAGGGCGCTAGCGCTTGCTAGTCCTGACTTAGTAGACAAACGTGCCAGAGCTCACTCGACGGCTTGCTATAAATATTCAACGTGCGCACATCCTTGTTCTAAATAACGCCCTAAGCCGCCTTTTAAATGCTTCTTATAGATAGCATTAATTTTGAAATATTCTACCGTGTTAGTTCCCATCATATGCCTCAATGTTGTTTATTTCAAAGCTGCTTTTCCATCCACTTTTTCTTGAAATATTCATTGCAGGTTGTACAGAAATCCGTTGGTAAATAACGTAATAAGTAACGTAAATTTCCGGTTTTGTTTATATCTCAACTACCGACATTAAATCTTAAATCACATCAACAGATATAGGTACATACATCAGTTTCACTTTGTGTTTGGTTTTGCTGTACGCATACGCGGTTTGTTCAAAAAGTATCGCAAATTTTGAATTTCTCCGGGTTATGTATATTCGATTTTTTGTGGCGTTATATTGGTACTCATGTCTCTCACTTATACCGACATGTCCCGCCATGTTGAATGTTCAGTTCATTTTTGACAGCTGCTTTGCTTGCACGTGCTTTGGCTCGTCTTCGATTTTTGCCTATTCAAAAAAATGGATCAAAGAATCTGTATCAAATTTTGTGTGGAAAACAAAATTAAGTGAGCGGACGCATTCCGAATGTTGACTGTGGCATATGGTGAAGTTACCTGAAGCTTTTGTTAATCATCCCAATAGAAACTGCCGCACGAGCCAAGACCGAAAAAACAGCGCCAAGTTTTCTTCAATTGTAGGGGCGTGGTGCATCATGAATTCTTGTCACAGGGTAAAACGGTCAATAAGGAATATTACCTGCAACTTATGCAAAATTTGCGCGAAACAATCCGCCAGAAACGCATGGATTGGTGGAAGAATGAAAATTGGCGTTTGCACCATGATAAGGCCCCTGCTCACACATCGTTGGTTGTGCATGAATTTTGGCCAAAAACAATGCACTAGTAATGCCGCAGCCACCGTGTTCCCCAGATCTGTCCCCATGTGACTTTTTCTTGTTCTCGAAACTGAAGAGACCCATGAAAGGACGATGCTATGCTACGATCGAGGAGATAAAAGCGACATCGATGGAGGAGCTGAACAAGATCACAAAAAAAGATTTTTTGAAGTGCTAATAATAATATATGGTGGGGATTACTTTGAATATACATATTCAGAAATAAATAAATAAATTTTGAAAAAACATAAAATTGGCAATACTTTTTGAACAGACAGAATATATGTATAAATGCTATTTAAATACATTCTAAGCTACAAATAGGATGTTCTTAGGATGACTCAGGCATGTATTCAAAAAGAAGTGTCTAAAAGGCACGAATCTATGCCCCTCATGGTAGGTAACACTCCGGACTGGATAAAACGATTTCTTTAAAGAAAAAATAAAATGAATAACAAAACAGTAGCAAGAATTGAACATTATAAATAAGTAGATCTTCTAAGAGCAGCATAAATTCTTGGTCAGTGATCTGACAAAATTGCCGGTCATGGATCTCATTAAATCTCATCACCATAGACGATAAATCAAGGACCAAATCGAAGAAACTGTTTAAAAGTAAGTTGATATAATATCTAATTAAGACAGCATCTACATCGAGGAGGAGGGAGGAGAAGGAGGAGGATGAGGAGAAGGTTCAGAAGTGTTACTGCTTTTTCAAAACATGACTATTTTGAAGCAGTTCCATTGGATACTAATGATGTTACCCCTCATTTATTAAATCTGCAATAATGCAGACTAATTATACCATAAAATATAAGAATATAAAATTACCAACGAATCGCCATCTGGTGGGTATTTACTGCTACTGAAGTATTTCAAGCGTTAGACAAGTCTCTGCTGCGATTTCTGTATTTTCAACTGAATCGACGACGTAGCTTACATATGTACGTGATAGTAGGCAAGATTAGAACGTTTAAGTTCGCAATTTCAATATAATTTGAACTGACCAAATTGAAGAAACTCGTATGGAGCTAAAATGGATCCTACATAAACTTTCTCCTTAGGAGATTCTTCGGTGTGGTCAGTAATCTACGGAAACTGCCTATGACGCGCTGCTGAGATCTAATAAAATCAAAACCAAAATTATTAAATATAAGAATCATTAAATTTGGGTTTCATTTTTTCAAGCACAGGTATTTTATATGTTTTTGATTAAACGTATATAGAACAGTGAATGTATTATCAAGCCCTTCAATAACTGTAAAATTATCTATATAATATGCATCAATGCATAACTCATCTGACCTAACCTAAATCTAGAGACCATTTGCATGGAAGTTTCTTATGTAACGTATTTAAGTACAGAAAAAAGATTTTTTAATATTCAACCCGTAAAAGAAGTGAGGATGGGGTTCAAAGTTTGGAGTATCGATCAAGGCACAGCCCGAACTGTCGAGTCAAGAAGCACGAAATTTTGCACAGATGTTCTTCATATTACAATGGTACAATGGGTACAATATAAAATACCATACCTAAAAGACGAGCAGACCCGCCGCTAGCCGGTTGAGCGCCCGCGTGCAATAAAAGTTATGCCGTCCAAATCTAGGAAAACATTCCCTGGGAAAAAAATCGGAAAAAGCAACGGAAAAATTTGTACAATGATGTTAATTTACCGCCCCATTAAAGGTGTCGCCCGCGTGCGATGTTCGCTTTGCACGCCCTCTTACGACGGGCCTGAAGACGATGTCAGCTTTCATGTAATTTTCATCATTAGTATAACGAAAGTCGTATTATATTATCACTAGAAATATCTTTAATTTCTCATATTTTCCTTCCTTTATACAGATGTCATTTTTAATTTGTTCTTTTTTCCTCTAAATAGTTACACTTTTGCATCTTTAACCTGAAATTATAAATTGAACGTTTGGCTTTTAAGCAAACAGTTTTGATAGACATAATAAAAAATATATAAAACAATCACTTCATAATGTACTCTGCAAAATTCACATTTGTTTTAATGATTTATTGATCTACGTCCAGTAGTTTTATAGCGATTTGTTAACATTTTTCATATCGCAATGAATAACGGTGCCCATTAAAACTTTAATGTATAAAAATAATATGTGACAAAATATAATCAGTTCGTACAATTGTGTAAACCAGTCGTTAAAACAACTTTAATTACTAATCCAAAATTATTATTATTTGTGAATTTTAGCCTATGATGTATACTTATACGGTTTAAATGTTTTGCTCTGCTTCCATTTGTCGTTGAAAATTTCTCATCTCATTTTCTAACCAATAGAACTTCTATACTTGCGTGATTAAAACATTGTATACCAATCATGAAACATTACCCTTTAAAAATACCGGTCACTTAATCAAAATTTAAAGCATTCACTGTAGAAAATTAGTTTCCTGTAAGGTTTGTACTCGCTGCAAATGATAGGAATGCTGCAACTGTTTCATTAGATTTCGCCACATTGTCGCGGTGGTATACTTCGTTTATTGCCTGTATGCGATGTGACCTTCAGTCTGACCGGCGCAAAGTAGAAAAGAACAGCACTAGGCCAGAAAAGAAAGGAAACAACTCTCGGCCAAACTCTTAACTGGTGAACCGGCCTATAATCCGTACAGTACTGCACGGAAAAATTGACCATTTTATCCACTACAATTGCATTGCTCCTTTGGTACTATTTACTACTGAAAATATCAACGAGATGGTTATTTATATTTAAAGACATATTAAAGGTTTGAATGCTTGTTTTCGACTCGCACTACTATTCATGATTGAACAAAACTTTTGGCAGGTACTGTATGAAAAAGTATGTTTAATTAACAAGAGTTGAGAGTATAGTGAGCTTTTTTTTTTTTTCTCCCTACCTAGGATTTTGCCAGCGTGCATCCAAGGCATTGCAAGGGGCACATCGCTAGAGAAAGTAAATGAAGTATATTTTGCTTGTATTTACATTAGGTTTGTTTTCTATGAAATAAAGGAATAAAAGTATTAGAACTTCTGTGCAACTCGGTAGCTTGAATAAATCTGTTTCCCGGTTTCCATTCTCCTCTCGTCCTCCCTAAATGGCTCATGAGAGAAGAGGTAATGTCGCCCACAGTAACAACAACAACTTTTTTACAGTGATTCACTAACGCAGTGTCAATAACTGATAGTGCTAATTACTAACCAATTGAATGCAGCGTTTCGTTGCCTTATTTCTCTTTCAGGGCCGTACTGACCCTCGTCTATACCTTGAGATACGTTTTTCTCAAGAAGGGTAAAATTTCGAAACGGCAAACATCTACTTAATTTTATAGTTTTAAGGTACCCTTTCGTCTCCTGTAAGCTCTGCACTTAGTTCAGTTACATCCTGTATTAATTAACTAAATTACGCCAATCAAATGGTAATGAAATTCATGCACGGAGAAACTAAATTTTTATTTCAACGCAAAAATTACAATTTTCGATTGTAAATGACTGAGTTTGCCGTAAAAATAGTATAATTTATTAGGTAACTTAAAATAATTTCAATTTCAACATGTTTTTTTAAAAATAATTTCAAGTTTCTTTATTATTACAATTTAATTTGTAATATCAACTAAAATACTTAGTAAATTTATTTCTGCTGGGATTTTATTTTCGCTTACGAAGCAACGGGCTAGTGGGATAAATTATAAAAATCGCTTTAATATTTAGGTAAATTTTCCTTTTTCGTTTTCTCCGTGTAGAATTCTAATAAAGTTCATTGTTTTTTGGTTTAAAATACGCAAAGTTAACGAAATGTAGTCTTATTTCTTCAATTCGTTCAATTATAATAATAAAATGCCTCAATAATAAATCTTTATTGATTAAAATTAAAAGGAATACTTGCAAATTGTCTATATGAAATCTGATTTTAACTAAAGTAAAAAATCATTTACGATATGTGCTCGTAATAAGCAATGTAGCGCAAGGATATTGCGGAAAATGACTAATTATACAGTCCATGCATTATTTTGGTAACTCAAGCGTTACGTTATTCATACACGCCGGAATGTGCTATTTTCAAATAACATACGCTCCGCCACGATCGCAACGCCCTCACACGGAAGGATGACTTAAAGCGTAAACAAGTGTGTATCGCTCACAAATCGTTATAATGGCATATTGACTAAATTTGTCATAAAAAGTACTTCCATGGTAATGGTTAAAGCACCATATAGGCGGTAAGTCCCATTGCTTCAAGAAACAGAGCATTAATACGTATGTAGGTGAATCATAGATAATAATATGATACTACCAATGCCATTGAAAAATTTAGTATTAGGTATTCGTAATCATTATTAATAAATAATATAAAAATGTAAGATTAAGATTTACTACGAATTCAATAAACCAGTCTAACTTACGCGGGTGATCGCATAGCAGTCCGAAATGGCATTTAGCAGGTTGACACATCTTAAAAACATGAAACAAATACCGAAGTTACTACTTTGCATATAGGAAAGAGGGTAAATGGTAACTCACCAGGAAAAAAAAGCTTTTGAGTGTTTCATTCCCACCAGTCACTAATGCTGATGGGCGGGCAGTCCCTCCAGACTACGCCGGAAGGTAGGGCGGAAGGCCCTCTTCAGCCTCCTTTCAGGAATCGTGGAAATGGATGAGTGGTGGTGAGAAAAATGAGAAGAACGAAATGAAGTCAGAAGAGAATGAAAGATTATCTGTGGAATATTACTGATGATATTCATCTATAGAGCGTAAAACCTCAACATCCCATCATAAATACTCGAAAAAGATAAATCAAGAGCATAACAATTGTCATCACTATTTGTTCATCTCACATTTATTTACACTTACCATTAGAAGCAACAACTCGGAAGCTCTTAGTTGGAGTAGATGAATTAAATCCTTGTAAATGTATTGATCGACCATCAGAACTCCAAGAGTAACTTGGCAGATTAAAATTACTGACAAAGATGAACCTAACATTTTGGTAGTACTACCGGATTTGGAAACTAATTACTTTACTTAAAATCTGTATTCTAAAATGCTGTGAAAAGTTTAAAAGATTTAAAACGCATTCGAATACTCAGTAGAACGCAAGAGCACAAATACGTCTTAAACCATTTTAATAGCATTTTAGATCACATTAATGAACTGTGTGGATTTTAAGTAAAGCTTCAAAGTTTTCAAATCTGCTTTAAAAATTTCTATGTGATCACCTTTGAAGTAAGGGTATGCACTTGAAAAAGGTCCAAAAAAAATGAAATGTTAGTTATTGTAAAACTATAGATCCGAGTGAGTCAAATTTTCACGCAAATAATTTAGATACATATTCATAGCTATTACCTACGTCGTGCATAACAGATGTCATAACTTTAATAAGAGCTAATGTTTTTATGGTCCTTACCAAATTGAATCATCATCATAACGTCGTCAGTCCTAAGACTGGTTGGACACGAACCTCCACTCTTTCCTATCCGGAGCTAATCTTCGCATTTCCCTAAAACTAGAACAACCCACGTCCTTAATTATTTGCGAACAGTAATTTATCCTAGGTCTACCTCTGCTCCTCCTAACTGCCGTTTATGTCTCTAATATGTCTCTGACTAGACCTTAATGCCTGAGAAGGTGTCCTACCAACCTATCTTGCCTATTTCTTATTGACTTGCATAGAGTCTTTTGTTCTCCTATTCTTTCTAATACCTCTTCATTTGTAACCCTTTCTATTCACGTTATCCTCACTATTCACCTATAACACCACATTTCGAAAGCTTCTAACTTTTCCTTTTCCGCCACACCCACTGTCCATGTTTCGCACTCGTACAACACTGCGCTCCAAACATCCAAACATACGTCTTTAACAACCTTTTTCGAATTTCTAAATTAACCGTTCGCGAGCATAGAAATGACTTCTTCCTATGGAAGGCAACACGACCCTGCACTATCCTCTGATATATATCCCTACTACTCCTTGCTTCCTGACTCATCTGGCTTCCTAGATATCTAAAATCAGCCGCTTCTTCTAATTTTTCGTCTCCTATCTTTATATCCGCCCTTTGCCTCTTTTTCTTCCCTTGCATACCAGTATTTTAGTTTTACTTTTATTTATTTTCTATAGAACACGAAGAATCAAAGAATAAAACATTATACCCTTATTGGTATCGATTGTTCTACTGTTTTTTGATCCTGTTAGAATATTTTAAAATTTATGTATTATCTTACAAGTTACTTTGTATGAGAAGCATTTAAGAACAACGTGTGGATTTTCAGTAAATAATACCTATCGTAGGAACATAATTATTTAAGGCGACCGCGTTCACCAGTGAGAAACGCGAATCCTTAAGCAGTATCGAAGCCCCTTGAATTACGAAGCTTAATACTTTAAAGAAAAGGTATTATACTTTACTACAAGGCAATGAAAAATGAATTAGAGGCAAGGTGAGATTCATTTGTTTTTTAATTCAAACTTTTTGAACAAAATCACGTTTTGGTTTTTCGAATATATATTTCTCCGAATGGGTACCCAGCTGTTTCTAAACATTTAACACTTTTTACATTTAAGCAAAAATAATGCATCAAATCAAACAATTGTCGTAATAGTATCCGGACCCGCAACAATGAAAATTGTTTCAATCGTGGAAGTTCTGAACGCTGGATTTTATTGACTATCCGTTGCGACCGAGTGTGACTCTCGTCTCCTCCTTCCATCTTTCCACGGTTATCCGAATCAACTTCAAGCTGGTTCGAATAATTTTATTTGACAATTTAACGAAGTTTTCCACGACCGCAGGTATTGAAAAGTCATGTATTTTAAGTTCTAAGACTAATAAAGCCCTTAGTTAAAAAACAACCCTGATATCCTTATATTTTTATTGTAATCTGAGTTCAACTTTGCGTTGTTATAACTTCGGTTCAAATTAGTGTATCACAATTTTCTTAGAATTACATTTTTGACTAAATAAAACTAGCCTAGGAAAAGTCCAACAACCCTGGGCGAAACGTTGGCTGTGGTTTTTTAAATACATTAAATTTAAACCCCTACTATTGCTATAATCAAAAATAATTGAAAACGATTATAATTCAGTCTATCTAATGTTTACTGAAACCTTTTCTTAATTACCGTGTAACACTAAAATGCCTACTAATTAGTATATGACCGATTCAGTTTCATCATCATCATAAGGTCGTCAGTCCTAAGACTGGTTGGTCACGCATTTCCACTCCTTCCTATCCTGAGCTAAACTTCGCATTTCTTAAAACTAGAACAACCCATATCCTTAACTATTTGCGGACAGTAATCTAATCTAGGTCTACCTCTACCCCTCCTAACTTCTGTTTCTGCCTCTAATATGTCTCTGACTAGACCTTCATGCCTGAGATGGTGTCCTACCAACCTATCTCACCTATTTCATATTGACTTCAATAAAGTCCTCTGTTCTCCTATTCTTTCTAATACCTCTTCATTTCTCCTTTCTTTATCCACCCTCATCATTCGCCCGTAACATCACATTTCGAACACTTCTAATCTTTTTTCTTTTCTGCCGCGCCCACTGTCCACAATGATTATCTTTTTCCCTCATACAAAACACTTCAAAGAAAGTAAACATGAACAGAGAACCTAATTTAACTTATAAGTTTCAGAAACTATCAATCCACTTTTATTATTATCAATTCTAAATTGAATTGATAATACTTTATAGAATATTCCATTACATTAAATTATACCTCTGTGATTTTGGAGGAGACCTTGTTGTGAAAAAACTATTAAATCAATATTTTAACTTAACTCTGGAACTAAAGGAGAATTAATAATGTTTCATAGCCAATTCTCTTACAATCAGTTTGTCTTCAGCGATAGTACGTGAAAAGTATGGTACCAACTTTGGAGATGTAGGCAGGTACATTTGTCCTACAGTTACAAGCAAAATTAGATTTTCCATTCCACAAGCTTCCTCTAAGTCGCATTTTCGCCAAACTTTATATGGACTTCAAACTTCCTTAAAATGCAATCGTTCCATTTCCTTGGTATTTTATCGCCACGTTGTAGAGTTGCCAACTAACCGCCCTCGTTTGTTTTAAATGGCTTCTTATTCTTTGGATAAGAAGTCGAACCATTATAAGGAATATCTTTTAAGCAGAATGCTTTATTTCGGACCAGTTATCTCCTTGTTAAAAGTTCCCATTTTCATTGAGAAATAAATTTCATTATTCCTTAAAAATATTTAAGGATTTTGAAAAAAGGAAATAAGTAGTTAGTTGAAATGACCAGAGCGCAAAAAAATTAAGAATTATTTCATTTATTACGTAAATACATAGACATATACATACATAACACATACAAATAAATATTCATACATACACACATACTAGCGATCTTGACCGACTTCGTATGGGTGCAATTTCTTAATATGGTGTCTACAAAAATCATCAACAAATGAAAAGCGAAACTGCGCCCGGTAGTACAGAAACCTGTGAAAAAATATTATGCCGGGGAAAAAATTGATACCTTCATTAGTGACAAAAAATCTATAGGTATGTCTACAATTTAAACATAATTTCAAGTTTAATAAAAGTAAGAAAGCTTGAGTAATTACGAATAAAAATAATGCATTAAAAGTTTTTTAAAAATGTAGGGATGAGTTACAAGGATAGAAGAGTGATACTTAGATTGTATAAGAGATGGGGCTGCAACGTAGAGAAGTACATATTAGGAAGGGAGTCAGATAGGGATGCACACTGTCACCGCTGCTTTTTAATCTATACATCAAAGATGTAATCAACATCATTAAAGATAGTACAACTCTAGGTATAGATATACAGAGGCACAAGATTAGTATGCTTAAATTTGCAGATGATATAGCGGTATTAGCATCTAGCAAGAAGGAGTTAGAGATAGCTTTAAATAAAATGGAAGCGGTATTGACAAAACAATACTGTATGAAAATAAATAAACGTAAAATTAAAATACTGGTATGTAAGCGAAGGAAAAGTAGGGAAAGAGCGAATATAAAGATAGGAGACGAAAAATTAGAAGAAGTGACTGATATCTAGAAAGTCAGATAAGTCAAGACCGAAGGAGTAGTAGGGATATAAAGCAGAGGATAACTTAGGGTCAAGTTGCCTTCAATAAAAAGAAGTCACTTCTATGCTCGCGAGCGGTTAATTTAGAAATTCGAAAAGGGTTGTTAAAGGTGTATGTTTGGAGCACGGCGCTGTACGGGTGCGAAACATGGATAGTGGGCGCGGTGGAAAAGAAAAGGTTAGAAGCGTTCGAAATGTGGTGTTACAGGCGAATGATGAGGATACAGTGGATTAAGAAGGTTTGAAATGAAGAGATATTAGAAAGAATAGGAGAAGAGAGGACTTTATGGAAGTCAATAAGAAATAGGCAAGATAGGTTAGTAGGACACCTTCTCAGGCATGAAGGTCTAATCAGAGACATATTAGAGGCAGAAGTGGGAGTTAGGAGGGGTAGAGGTAGACCTAGATTAGATTACTCTTCGCAAATAAGGATGTGGGTTGTTCTAGTTTCAGGGAAATGCGAGGATAGGAAAGAGTGGAGGTACATATCCAACCAGTCTTAGCACTGTCGACCTTATGATGATGATGATGAAAAGTTTTGTGACATACTGCTGTTAATTTTGAGTTTAAACGTCATAACAATTCAAAATTATTGAATTAATTTTTGAATAGGTACAACACTCTGCAGCTATGAATATTCTGCGGAAGCGTTTGTAGCTGATTCGTATTATTTGAATGTCTAAAATCGAAGATTATAAATAGATCCCCTTTCTACATTATACCTATATTATAGACAACAATTAGTCCCAAGTTAATTCCATTGACTTAACATTAACTTATTAGAATGTTCACAAACTCATTCAAAATTTATAAACCTATCTGACAGTGTATTCATCTATATAATTTGAATTAATTTTAGAACGACCGATTTTGAGAGAATGTTTTGTCTTCTGAATAACAATTGACGCACCTAATATGTGGCTAATTGGCTCGTATTACTATTATCCTAAGAAGATGAGGCTTGAAGGCATAAGTTTGAATAAAACATGTTATATTTATGGAGGATAATATATTTAGCAATTGGAATTGTAGACTTCGCCCTATTACGTGATAGACATATGTGCATGCATAAAATACAATACTGCATTGATTAATTACATGTATGTATGTTAAGATTAAAACATATAAAATTCTTTTTATGTGTGTAACATTATTATTATTATCTGAAAGCATGGATAATCCTTTGGTTTTCCCCTTCCAACTGTCGATTCCGCTTATGCTCCAAATAAATCTTCCCAAACGGAATCCTTCAGGGGTCACGGGCGGTTACAGATGGTGTGCATAATGTCACACAGTGGAGTTTCGAGGAAACTCAAAAACTAGACTTTAAGATATATTTCAAAATTAATTAAATATTTCATAATTATAAAGTTGCAATTCTTTCAAAATTCATAAAACAGATATCGAGTTCATTTACTTATAAAATAAACCCATTGGCATTCTGCAGCAACGAAACAATAAGTAAAAAGAATTTTTTGAAAGAATTATCTGTATACAAGCGGAAATTAACTCCAGCTCGATAGTTCTGGTTACTGAGAAAATTATAGAACTTCACGAAGTCTTAGAAAAATATAAAGAAGATTTCTAACCTAGTTGGTATCGGAAATTTCATCAGTTTTCACTAAATCAGCTAAATCAAAGAAACTTCTAGAACCCGTGAATGGCCCATATGGTATGGCTGAGAACCTGCTTTCAGTAGGTTATTCATGCCACTACGCTCCAAGGTCCATAGCATAGCTAGCCTTCTTGTTTAGATCGTTAAGTTGTTGATGGTTTGGCAGCAGGCCTCTGATAGCATCATTTTGTCAGGAACACCCTAAAGGCATCCAAAACACTTTGCATTAGTCCCGCATTTTTGTAACGGAAGCTTATCGGAACTTAACAAAATCTTATATTTCATCTTTTGGAAATCAATATATCGGAACAATAAAACAAGTCGTAAAAATTTACTCTTTTTATCTGTTGGCTGAACTTGGATGTTCTCAAAACACAATTTAAATGGAATTGCTCGTTGCAAAGCTGTATGTAAAAACCTGCGCCAGCTTTCAGCGACCCCTCTTTAACACTGTGAACGTATTATTATCAACCGTATTAGTGTCAATGCAAGGTTATAGCCGGCACAATTTTGTTAATAATAATATTGTCCTTGTGCAAATAATTTATTATAGTTTTTTCAGTACTCAGGGTGGCAGAGATCATGAGGATCGGTATGGCACTCTGATGTACAATACTACGATGTGAAAGGCAACGAGAAACCACCACATTATGATATCCCAAGAAAAACGCACCAATCTCGAATGATGGCGTCTTCTGGGGTAAATCACTCTGGACGTAAACTAGTCCCCATTCGAATATCCGGGCGGCGACTATGTTGGTAGATGTCATCAATAAGCTCAGAATAGAAAGGAGTGGAGGTGTGTGTCCAACCAGTCTTAGGACTGTGATGATAATGGAAAGTTGCACTACCGATGAATGATGCAGGTTACTCTTTGTACTATATTCCCTAATAATATATTAAGATACTTTTAATTAAAAGCAGTCAGAAAGGGGTGTATTGTTCTTTATTAATTATGGAATTACATTCATACAGGTTATGTTGTATTTTGATTTTCAATTAGTGAAGTTTAAGTTTTATTCGTTTTCACAAGCTGGTGCGTGGCCACTGTTGCCGAACTACGTCGGAGAGTAGGGCGAAAGATTCTCTTCAGTCTCATAAAGGGTTGCAGAAATAAGTAGTCGATGGCTTAAAAGAGGAATGTGAGGCGGTTGAAATGAAGACAGAAGAGAAGTGATAGATTATCTGTGAAATACTGCTGTTGGAGCACTTGTCTAAATGATCCAAGGAAACCCAGCATCGAGTCGGTATTCCCCCGAATGTTAGGCGATGGTCTAAACCTCTAGGCTATGGCGCTCGATTGATTTTCAGTTCTAAATCTAAATATTAGTGTCAATGCAAGGTTATAGCCGGCATAATTTTGTTAATAATAATATTGTCCTTGTGCAAATAATTTATTATAGTTTAGGGTCTAAATTTGTTTCCTGGTATTTCGTATGTTAATCCCTAGACAAAAATTTTCAGTCTCTCTCCAGTCTCTCAGAGTCTAGGTGTTTTCAAACGATGCATCATGAATTGCGCTCCAACAGAAGCAGTNATGACATCATTAATCGACGCCATACTGTTAGTTCGTTCCGAAATGTACTGGTCAGTGCGTTGACGTCAAATTGACGCCATATTGATAATGTGGGAACACTCGGTATACCAAGAAACATTTATATTGTGTATCAATTAAGCCTCTACATTAGTGCTAACTTAGTTAGGTCGCGACACACTGCGACTAACTAGGTCAACGACAGCTACATACACATATGTAAAATGCTGAAATGTTCTTTGCCATTTAAACCCTTGTAAATACTTCTGTATAAATACCGTGTAAATATTCAAATAAATTAGTCTAACACCAGGCTCGCTATTATTGGATACTGCAACAGCATCAACTCCTGAATACTGCAAGTGTATCAACCATCGGATGCTGTACCAGTGCTACCTCTCATCATAGACACAGCAATGTGTCCAACGCTTTTATAAATCGGTTCTTCTCAGAACCACAACTTGTTAGTCACACATCTCTCATTACTACGACAGCGTGTGGCTACAATAATAGCGTTTGTGCTCGTTTACAACAATTTTGCTCCAAACGTTATTAAAGTTTCTTACAATAATAAATTCCTCAAATTCTGATGCACTCACGCCCGTTTGATACACTAATACGTTACAGTTGACTCGCGAGTACAATATGGTGGCACACCAATACAATATGGCGTCGATCCATGACGTCATCAGCATTGGCCAGTATGCTAGGTTATATTTCGGAACACACTCTAGTTTTTTTTTTTTTTTACTTTTATGTTTTATCTAAAAACGTCCAGGATTTTCAGCTCGCCCGTAGCCATTTTTAACTTTTTCATTTCGAAAATACTAATACAGTTATAACGTTTATTCATTTTGTGTAGTGTTTGTTCACTGATGTAAATTTTAAGTTAAAAGTGCAATTTTGAAGCCAAAAAGAAGTTCCATTTGGGATTATTTTGTTGATATTAATGATAAGTGCTAAATGCAAATTTTTAACAAAATATTCGCGAAAAGGGCGCACGATAACTGCATTAAGGAAACACCTAAAATCATTACACTTCCTCCACCACACCCGCTTTCGTTTTTGCTTCCGCAAAAATTTACTATTTACTTCTGTTTCCGTTATGACACTTCCTTTGCACCGCTAATTTGTAGTCAATGCAAGCACCCAGTGATGATGTTGATTAACCCTGCCCAGGCTATTATATCCGCATGGGAATGGATGGCAAATCGATCCAGGGCCAAAAAATATACCTACTTCCATTTCAGCGACTATAAATGCCCATTTCTATACCCTCCGTGTTCCTAGACCCATAGCTCACCGTCACACTAGATGGAAATTTCACCTTAGGTCCAATCCTCACTGGTTTGAAGGTTGATCCTGTATTTATTGTGAAAGAGAGAAATGATATTGGTGCGATCAGGGAGCATCTCAACGAGAAATTGAAAAGTAATGGAGAATATTAAAACATTAGTCCGTTGCTAAAAAAATAGTAACAAGGGTTTCATATTGTATATGTATAAATACGTACAGAATAATACAAGAAGTTTATAACGTAGAAGTGCTAATGACATCCCTGTAAATGTTATTGTCAATGGTTGCTGTTTGGTCTTATTGTCTAATTTAAGTGGGAGCGAAATGGTTCCCAACGCGGTGTTCCCCTTTAAACGGCAACGATTGGAAGAGGAAACTAAATAGACGGGTGAATACCTGGTGTAAAGGACTGATTTATTAATTCGGTTAGAGGTTCTCTTATAAGATTAATGACTACATAAATCATTACTGCACCGAATCTTTTACTTCTCCTGCAAGCCGCCTAATGTATCGTGAAACTTGTAGGGAACTGTATTGTGAAGAAAATTGAACTATTACGATCACTTCCTAACGATCAACGTGTAATATATCTGTTAAAATTTGTAGCAAAGTACAAATCAAAATACGGGAACGTATAAAATACAATAATCGGGTAGTAAATTGCCCTCGTCGACAATTTAAAATTCATACATGCATTTGTGTTGTAAATATGAAATATATCTGAAGAATATATACGATATAATGAAGAAGAGCAATTTGTTTATTTGTTTGTATGTAGGGTGTAATCTCTGCAAATAATGAACAGATTACAAAAATTTAGGGAGCCGGACCATAGATTCAACCAAAATGGGGGGGGGGCGGTTCATAAAGAGAAACCAGACTAAGACAAGTCCCTGAAGGAGGTCAGCAGCTTTTTCAGTACTCATGCCCGTTTGCACCGACTTAAATAAGTACTACTTAGCTTTAAGTAGTTCTTAAAAGACGGAATTGGTTTGCACCGCAAGTTAAGTCCCGCTTAAGAATCGAAACAGATGCTTAACTTTAAGCACAGGATGTTCCTGACTTAAGCATTGCTTAAGCCTGTCGTAACAATTTCGGCAGTAGTTCGGCATTTTTCCCCGTAAGAAAATAACATCGTTATAGTAAAGAGGTTATTATCATGTTACTATTAAATAATAAAATAAACAATATAATAATTATTAAATTAAATTATCATTAAATGGAAGTTGGTGTGTGTTATCATTTATGTTATTGTATTGCAATGTACGGATTATTTACATTCCAAGAGTAGTAATTAGTATCTGATGATATATTAGAAATTTGAAAATGTACACAATTTAACTGGAGTAGTGATAAGAACGCCAATAGCTAATCATTAGTAATAGAAGGTGAACTAATAATATACAATAATAGTACGTTTTATCAGAAGTTTGGTTTTTATTGAAAATAAACACTTTTAGATTACACTTAAGAGTTCATTTTGGCAGTTGGCGTTAACAGTTAAACTCCTGTAGTACTGCTTTTAGTTGGAAAAGGTTTGTTTATACGAAATTCAGAAGAAAATTGACTAATATATATACAAACTAAAACACAACAAAACCTAACAAAACACAAATAATTACAAAAACAAAAACGTATAACAGCAGAAAAAGGCGGCAAACAACACTTCACGACACCAGACGTTACTTAACGGACACAATAAATTTGAAACTTCTTGACCATTCTGTACAAAAAACCCTACAAATTACTAAATTTTACCGTTGTTGCCAAACCATCAACAACTAAGCACTACTTACTTAAGTTGCAGGTAGACAGCGTACGGTGCAAACGAATTGGAAGTTAAGTAAGACTTATGATTAAGCAGTACTTTGTTAAGTCTGCCTTAGTAAAACGTCGGTGCAAACGGGCATCAGGGTGGCAGAGATCATGAGGATCGGTATGGCACTCTGATGCACAATACTACGATGTGAAAGGTAACGAGAAACCACCACATTATGATATCCCAAGAAAAACGCACTAATCTCGAATGATGGCGTCTTCTGGGGTAAATCACTCTGGACGTAAACTAGTCCCCATTCGAATATCCGGGCGGCGACTATGTTGGTAGATGTCATCAATAAGCTCAGAATAGAAAGGAGTGGAGGTGTGTGTCCAACCAGTCTTAGGACTGTGATGATAATGGAAAGTTGCACTACCGATGAATGATGCAGGTTACTCTTTGTACTATATTCCCTAATGATATATTAAGATACTTTTAATTAAAAGCAGTCAGAAAGGGGTGTATCTTTCTTTATTAATTATGGAATTACATTCATACAGGTTATGTTGTATTTTGATTTTCAATTAATGAATTTTAAGTTTTATTCGTTTTCACAAGCTGGTGAGTGGCCAGTGTTACCGAACTACGTCGGAGAGTATGGCAAAAGATTCTCTTCAGTCCCCTAAAGGGTTGTAAAAATAAGTAGTTGATGGTTGAAAAGAGGAATGTGAGACGGTTGAAATGAAGACAGAAGAGAAGTGATAGATTATCTGTGAAATACTGCTGTTGGAGTACTTGTCTAAATGATCCAAGGAAACCCAGCATCGAGTCGGTATTCTGCCGAATGTTAGGCGATGGTCTAAACCTCTAGACTACGGCGCTCGATTGATTTTCAGTTCTAAATCTCAATATTAGTACCTAAATGAAATGCCTGATGTGGCGGACACCGACTGATGCTAAAGTACAGGGTTTATCCGGAAAGAAATAGGAATGATTTCCTTACGCGGCGACTGTACTTGCGTGCGCGCACCAACTCGATTCGGTAGAGGGCATTCCTAGCTAACGAACGAACGGCTGGTGAGTTGTCTCCGAGCACCTGGAGAGTCAGAACAGGCTTTTTCGCGCGAAATGTTTCTCAGCAGTGCAAACCGAAAATGCAGCGTTCGTTAGAGCAGAGGTACGCGATTAAATTTTGTGTGAAACTCTGTAAATCTGCGACAGAGACGTTTGATATGATCAAGCAGGCACATCCAGATGTTGCTTTAGCAAGAAGTGGTGTTTCGGTGGCACCAGGCGTTTTCACAGGGCCGGGAAGAGGTCGCCGATGAAGACCGTGCTGGAAGACCTTCGACTTCGACAAACACCGACAATGTGGCTCGTGTGCGCGAAGTTTTGAACTCAAACCGTCGACTAAGTATTCGTTTAATTGCCCAGATATTTAATTTACCAAATTCTGTGGTTCATGACATTGTGACGGAGCATTTGAACATGCGCAAGGTGTGCGCGAAGATGGTCCCAAAAGTGCTCACTGACGAGCAGAAATTGTGGCGAGTGAAAGTGTGTCAAAAAAATTTAAACATGTGTGAAAGTGACCCCCAATTTTTGAATAACGTAATAACATGACGAGTCATGGATCTTTGAGTATGATCCCGAGACAAAGAGGCAATCTTCCGAGTGGCACACGCCGGCGTCTCCTCACCAAAAAATGGGAAGAATGAGCAAATCCAAAGTGAAAACGGTGCTCATTGTTTTTTTGACATCAAAGGCATCGTCCACCATGAATTTGTTCCTCCTGGACAAACCGTCAACGCTAAATTTTACGTGGAAGTGCTCAAGAGACTCAAACGAAGGGTCAATCGGGTCCGACAGGACATCGCAGCCGACTGGAAGTTGCACCACGACAACGCCCCGGCTCACACCGCCTTTCTTGTGGACAGCTACCTGACCAAGGCCGACATCTCAACGCTTCCGCAGCCGCCCTACAGCCCAGATGTGGCCTCCCCGAACTTATTTTTGTTTGCTCGCCTGAAAAGGCCGATGAGTGGCAGGCATTTTGAGACGACAGAGGGGATCCAAGCAGCATGCACCGCGGCTCTTAAGGCTATTCAGGAGAATGCCTTCCGTGACGCCTTCAATGCTTGGAAATCGCGCTGGCAGCGTTGCATCGATGCAGGAGAAGCCTATTTTGAAAGTTTTTAAAGAATTGTAGCGATTGGCTCAATAAATTTATTTAAATCGACTCAGTCCTATTACTTTCCCGACAAACCCTGTATTACATTATATTCGCTATGTCAACTGAGGCATGTGACTGCAAATAGCGTTCGTAACAACGAATTAAAGAAATACTTCGATGCTTTCAAACGCAAAGACGCAAGGAAAAAACTAATACTAGATTAATTCGGCCGTTAAATCGCTAATATTTGGTTCACACACAGTTTAGCGGTTAGTCTTAAACTAAACCAAATTTTAAGTATTTTAAAAAATAAAATTGCCTAGAGGCCCAATGCTCGCAGTTTGATTCCATTTAGGTATTTAGAAGAAACGGGAAGAACATTAATATTGTTTTTTCAGTTAAATGTTTACCTTCTCCAATACTTCTTTTCAAAACTCACCTTTTTAGCAGACATTTGTCGTTCATTCGTTTATAAATAAAATTTAAAGTGATTGTTGTTTAGTCATAAACTAAATTACGTAAAACAGGCTGAAAACTGTCTTCAAGCTGCTCTTTTCTTTAAAACACGACGTCACACACCAAGCTAATCTTAAGGTAAAATGTAAAAAAGTAATGAATAAATAATGAGAATAAACAGGCTTTAATGCGTACAAGATTTAAAGAAGTAACTTATTTTATTATTTCTTTTGTTTTTTTTTTTGTGAAAGAAGGAAGTTCTTCAGGAGACACCGAGCGAGGGAGAGCCTACTAACTAATACCCACCTGTGTCAGGTCAAAAAATATCATCGTATGATCAGATCGTTTTTAGCCGAATGGACTTGAGTATTAAGAATTTATTTTTTTTTGTTTTAAAATCGATGAAGTTGTTAGGGAAGCCAGGAGTAATAGCTAGTACGCTTTGGCGAGAAGGAAAGGAAGTTTGATTTTTAGGTTTACGTATGTGATAGATTGTTAATACGTATGGGAGTCGGTGTTTATTTATTTTTAATCACCCAAAAAATTTTGACGTTTTTTACATCTATACTTTATGAAATCCTACAAATGGCGCGCTAAACGCCATCTGTAGTAAAATGCTACATTTTACAGATCACTATGAATCTAGGCGTCGTAGCTCACCACTACGTGATAGGCATGTTACCATAATCGAATATTCTGTCGAAACTGCCAAATGCGGATCGAGATTTGGATCTTGTTGGTTCTCATCAGCGCGTCGGAGACTACTACAGATGGCGTTTACCGCGCCATTTGTAGGATTTCATAAAACGCATTATTAAGACAGCAGGTAAAAGTTTGTCTGTGTCAAAGAGAAAATTGATATTTCCATCTCGTGTCCTTGATCATTTTAAACGTGGAAGTTGTTGTAAAATAAAGAATTGTGAAAATTCCATTTCTATACATATCCATTTTTCATCTATAAATCATTTTTCTGTAAATAGGTTGATACACATATTCAAGAAAAGCCTATAATATGTCTAATGTTCGAAACACCTACAGAAAACGGTATAATAATTACAATGTACACAAGCAAAACACTAATCCACCTCTTTTAACTCTATTAGAATGTACAAAACTTTACAAATCCCATTCGTAAGCGTTTAAGACGTAAATATTCCTACGTATGTATACACATTATAAGTTCTTACTAAAGATAAAGTTACGTGGCATTATGTGTGCTGTAGACAGAGAGACGTAACTCGCTATTAAAGTTCACTTCATCTTGAACCGCTTGAAAACTAATTAGTTAGCTCCAAAGTGAGTTCATACAATTTCCGCCTTTCGTATAGCTATACTTAAGTGTCTAATGTAAAATACCAATTTATGCTTTTTTCCCATTAGACCTCTTCCCTTTTATTCTAGTACGTTTTCGGAAACAAATTGTACATTTCCTTACGAAACTAAATGGCAAACTTTTCCCATTAATTCTAAACACGCTGTTTAATTCAAGTCTGTTTAGATGTATATGTATATGTACATATATAGATAAATTAGAAGTGAAATAAGAATTGCTGGATGATATACAGGCACTAAATCCAATGATATAACCTTACATTTTCATCTCATTTGATTTGCAACAGCAAAGATATAAACAATACAAATATAAGTTCGCAGAGAGAAAAATTACCATGCTCATTACCATAAAGTAAGTGCAGGAAACATGTACTAACAAAATTGAAAATTAGTCCAACAAGTCTCGTTCTTCCATTGTGAGTCAGAGGTAACCACATTGTAAGACAATATTCTGTCAGTATTCTCCATGTAGGAAATTAGCAAAAGCAATAAATATACACAAAGAAACTGCTGTGGAAAGAGAATAAACTCATAAAAGAAAAATAACGTGTTATATATCTACCCAATTAGGAAATTTCCATTTGGTATTGAAAATACTACTTGGTTCATTTATATAGGATCTATCTCATGAAAAGCAAAATCGTCGAGCGGCACATTTGACGGTTGATCGGGGTCGACAGTTGAAGGTTAATAGGCTTCTTACTCTATATACACTATGTCTGGTCACTACTCCGGAAAAATTAAGTTAGAAGAAATTTGAAAAAGAAATAGAATGGGTCGTTTCCCACCACTCAGTGACATACATAAACATGAGGGTAATGACCTTACCGAAAGCCCCAACTGCTCCTACAATGATGACGATGACGCGTAATCGACTGATGCCGCCAGTGCATTCCCATTCCACTTTCCACATGTGACCACCATTTTCGTATATTTTGCATATGAATACATTGGTTCTTGTTTAATATTTTCAGACTCAACTTATTAATATATTTTGTGGTAATAGCAGTAACTTCTCCAATCGAACGGTAACGTGTGTAGATTATTACTAATCATTACGTAAAATTGGCCTATCTACGTACCACCTATTGCGAAGGTCACGAGTAGGTATGAGTGTTTCGTCAGTTGACGCTTGCGATAACGAAAGGCGATTAGATGACGCGACTGCCAAACAGGCAACTGTTCTCAATCAAT
Source organism: Agrilus planipennis (assembly GCF_000699045.2). Taxonomy (NCBI): domain Eukaryota; kingdom Metazoa; phylum Arthropoda; class Insecta; order Coleoptera; family Buprestidae; genus Agrilus; species Agrilus planipennis. Next base: position 701,744 of record NW_020438890.1, read on the forward strand.
ACTTTTTACATCCCTTTTGTTGTGGTACTATCACGAGATGTTCTGTACAATGCCTTCAGATGTTATCTTTCGAATATTCCGGAATACCTATCAGACTTAGTGCATAGTCGTAAGTAAATGTAAATAAACACATACAGAATAAATGTTTAATGACCCAATAAAGTGTATGAGTCGTGTCTAATAACGCTGCAATCTAATCTCGTTTAGATTTTAAGTCTATTTATATTGTTTTTAATTCTTTGGCGTTTTGAGCAGTAACACAAATCAAAACGACCGGTAGTCTTTTATCTAAAATTCGCCTCCCGTTACCGTTATTATTAGGTTAGTTCCAAGTAAAGGAGAAATAAGATAGTCCGAAAAAATCCTAATAGGATTCAAATGTTTGAAATTTTTGGTTTCTCCTGATTTACCCCCTTATCACAAACGATGATACAAATCATAATACAAATGAGGGACGATTAATATAAAGTTGCTGCGGAGCTGCAGCACATCCAAAAAAATGGATATTTATGTATTTTTTCTGTATCTGGCCTTGAGATATAATTGTACACTATGTAGTATGCGAGGTCTACAATTTTCACTCATAGTCAGACATCAGCTTCAAACATACATTCAACATTTATCATTCAAAATTTGCGGCATTTTTAACGATTTTCGCGATTAAAAAAGCTTGCAGGATTCTTATTTATTTAGAAAAGATGGAAGTAATGGGATTCCTTTAACAGTTGCTGTTAATTTTTTTGCAGAAATAGCCCATTTTGCTTGGACTAAGAGCTCAACGTCGGATTACGATGGCCATCAAAAAGAAGACGATTTTCGGTTATGGGCGAAAACCTACATCATCATAACGTCGTTAGTCCTAAGACTAGTTGGACATGCACCTCCACCTTTCCTACCCCGAGCTAATGTTCGCATTTTCCTCAAACTAGAACACTCCACATCGTTAACTATTTGCGAACAATAATCTAATTTAGGTCAACGTCAATTCTCGTTTCTGCCTCTAATATGTCTCTGACTAGACCTTCGTGCTTAAGAAGATGTCCTACTAACCTAGCTCGCATTTTTTTTATTGTCTTCTATAGAGTCCTCTGTTCTCCTATTCTTTCTAATACATCTTCATTTCTAACCTTCTCTATCCACGGCATCCTTATCATTCGCTTGTAACACCACATTTCGAACGCTTCTAACAATTTTTTTTTCTTTTCTGCCGCGCCCACTGTTCATGTTTCGCACCCGTACAGCGCGGCGCTCCAGACATCTTAAAGAAATTAATAAAAATAAATAAAATTAACCGTTCGCGGGCATAGAAGTGACTTCTTTTTATTGAAGACCGCTCGACCCTGCGCTTTCCTCTGCTTTAGATCCCTAATACTCCTTCCGTTCTAACGTATCTGACTTCCTAGATACCTAAAATCGGCTCTTTTCTGCTTTTTTCTTCCCTTGCATACCACTAGTTTTGTTTTAATTTTATTTATTTTCATACAGCACTGTTTTGTCACTACCGCATCAATTTTATTTAAAGCTTTCTCTAACTCCTCTTTGCTGTTTGTGTTTACTTCTTGAAAATTTGATAGTAGTTGGTGTAGGTTCCTCTGGTTCAGCAATATTATCAAATTGGAACTTATACTACTAGTAGAATTTAAAGACTTTTCCGAGTAAATGCAGTGTATAGCCCTCCAGTTCATATTTGCTGATGTTGAAGTATTTCAAGGGTTTACTAAAGTATCAACTTGCCTAACTAAATCGACAATGCAGCTTACATATGTGATTGGCACGCAATTAAGAGCATTTACTAAGTTCTTGGTCAGTTTATCACGATTTCCATTTTAGAGACTTTTCCACTAAAACAAAAGCGGACTCAGTTGAAAACTGTCAGCCTGTCAGTGAGGGTCCCTTTATTTAATTTTCCCCTTCCTTGGCGGCTGTTACAAAGCTCGAGAAAATCGAAACACAAGAGCAATCAAGTTTTTTCTTTACAGTTGTCCCTTTCCTGAGAAAATGTAATTCTTTCGCATTATCTTCTTAAAGCGACAATGATCATTTAAAGTAGACAGTTCAGAGGGGCACTTTTGAAATTTTCATTTTGTTTCTAAATTGACATTCATTTATACTATAGAAGCAACTTAAGTGAGGAAGGATGCACCATATTTTCGAAAATAGTTTCTTTATTTAAACTTAAAATGATTTCCGATAAAAATAAATAGTGAGATAAAGATAAGAGTAATATCTTGTTACACAGGATGTTTCTGTAATAAGCTTGCAAGAGGTGATAGGGCACTATAAAGCAATAAAATAAGTGGTACAACAATCCGCCGTTTTCGGTAAAAACGTAAGTGAAAGTAAGGACAAGGACCACTCCGGCCATGGTAGGATCACGCAGGGAAAAACATGCATTCGATTAGCTGCTAATTAGCAATATCCATTTTGCATTTATTTTGTAATTTTTATGCTCTTGCATTGTTTGTTATATTATACTGGACTAAATTAAATGTGATTGACGATGTTCGTGTTACAGCTAGCCTAGAGTTGCAAGTTGTCCTTTTTACGTTATAGGCTTGTGTATATACAGTTAATCGGGGTCATTGGCAGTAAGTCAGTCTGTCAGTGCTGAACTGAATCCAACTGAGATCCAACAAGATCGAAATACTGACCATTTCGAATTTTTTTGTTCGATTTTGGTAACGTGCTTATCACGTAGTGGTGAGTTACACCGTGGATTCAGTTCAGCAAGTAGATATCCTATCCTATTTAAATGAATTCCACTAAATGTAGCAGTGTACTACAGATGGCGTTTACCGCGCTATTTGTAGGAATTCATAAAACGCTGTGTTAAGGCAGCAGGTGTAGTTGGTCTGTGTTGTGGCAGTTTCGACAGAATACGGACCACTTCGAATTTCTTTGTTTGTATGTTTGTTAATTAAAAAGCTAAAAATCACGTGAACTATTTATTAAACGTTCTATCATTGTACGAAGACCACAGATAGAAAGTATTCGGGTGTTAAATCCAAAAATATCGACTTCGCTAAATTAATTTTTATCGAAGAAAGTTAAGTGTTGCTTAAGAAAATCAAGACAAGCAACACATCTGCATCAATGAATAATTGTAAATAACTTTATTCCTTAATNAATTTGAGTCACGTGATTTTATGTTCGCTCCTCGTTTACAATTTTCTGAGTACTTCTTTATTCCTAAATAGTTTAAACCTTCCTATTGTAGTTTCGAAATTAATTTCCAAAGTTCAATTTGTGTTTAACTCTTGTTTTATTTTACTATTAAATATCTGTAATTTAAAGAGAAATGTATCGATCGAGATCGGCTAGAACGCCTCGATGATACGGTTTCTAGAATAAAGTGAGATTTTCTGAAAATCGGCACGTAACCTTTACAAATGCCACAATAAATTCGTGAGAAATTGACGCATGAACGAGCACTTTCTTCCAGTGCACTAACTTCCTAGTCATAAATGTCCACAGCCCTTACATGTGTATATTATCGGCAAGTGTCCGTAAGGCAGTAGATAGCCTGATAAACTCCATAAAAATATTATTTATGGCCGGTAGTGAAACGTTTCACAATAAAGAAAACGGATATAATTACTTTAATTTAATATTGTAAGTGGACTGGGTATACAATTTAGAATGATTAGTGGACAATTTAACTATAGTTAATTAATAATTTCATAATATAATAATAATCTTAGTATATCTTATTAGATAATTCGTAAACGTAGAAGTGGCTGGGAACTGTCACAGGGTGAGAGAAGACGGTAAGCCGTCTTACCACCCTGCACTTTCGTGATCTTGAAATCGACTCTCGACTCTAGATTTCCTCCTGACTGCCTCTATTGTTATTAATTCCTGTACCAACATTGTAGCAGTGACCTACATAAGAATTTATAGATACTATATAATAGAATGCATTATTCTGTTTTAAATAATGCAAAAGGTACAAACGGTTGTTGCAATTTCAGTTTCAAATTTACTTATACTTTGTTGTTGCCAGTTAATTATGAATTATGTGTTAATATTAATGCCATAAAGCATTAATTTTTTCATGTAAATCAAGGAACTAATCTATAGTTCCATATTAAGAAATTCGGATCAAAAGGATATTATCAGTTTCGCACAAGTCATTCCTTGGATATTGCTGAACAGTTCTAAATTCCAAATGAACCCGTGGGAAAAGTTTCCATTGAAGTTCAATGGGAAAACTTGTAAATTCCATTCAAAACCATTTGGCATAAATGGAAAAATAATTGTTTCCATTTACAATATAATTCCATTAATATTTACATAGGAAAAATTTCCATTGATTTTCAATGGGAACCAATGCAAAATTTGTTAATTCTATATAAAACCATTCATAAATAAATAGATGGATAAATAGAAAATCAATTGTTTCCATTTTGAATAATTCCATTAATATTCTTATCGTTAGATATGAATGGAAAAGTTTTATTTCCCAAAGAATTCCAATGAAATAATTAATTAAGAAATGAAATATTTTTTGGTTTTTGAATTATTTATTTATAAAATCTGTTTCGTTACATGGATTTTAGTTTCATCAGTCTCGTTCGAAACGATTAACAATAGGTGTGATTAATGTTTGTATGTTATTTAATTCTGAATGAGATATTTGCATGCGTACACATTTAAATTGAATATTATTAAAAGGTCTCAAAAATATATCCATCCACTATTTCCAAGTCATAAACCCGCTGATATTATATTATTCTTACGAATAGTTTAGGGTAATTCGTTTATTATAACCACTAGTGGCCACATACACAGCCTTTTTCGATACAGTTTTTGCTTGCCCAGGTGCAAGAGTAGGTTATTGCCAATTGGGTGGTGTAAAAACAGTCATGTAGTTTTACCTATGCGTGCATGTTGGGGGTACGTGAGGGACCACCACGGCAGTAGAGTGAGAGATAAAAGTAAGGTAGTAAGACGTTTGATTAAAACGGTATATTTCATTTAGACGTTGAGCTTTGAGTTTTGCTCAAAAAAGACGGAAGACGTATTTATGGTGATTACACGAAGACGTATGTATTTTGAAGGACGCGATACATTGAATATTGTATATAAGTTGTATATATTTAGTTCCTGTTTGTTACTCGTTTTGCTGTTTGCTGTTTATATTCATTATTATGTTTATTATATATGTATTCAACCCCTAGACAAGTGAAATAGCCTACATTAGAAGCATTGTTTGGTGATTTTGAACCATGCCAGAATATAGAGGAGGCCGAAGTCATCTGTAAGAGTTATGTAGTTTTATCAGAAGCAAGTGAAAAAAAAATCTACACACAATGAGGAAGAGCCAGACATCCAGGCATGTGGCTTAGTTCAGGTACCTGAAGAACCAAATTCTCAACAAAATAATATGGATTATGGAAAAAAAGCATGCCGATGAAGTTCCAATGGAACGCAATGGGATTTCCATTGCGTTCAGCAATGGTAATGCCATTGCGTTCCATTGAGTTCGGGAATGGGAATCCCATAAGCAATTCTCCATTTATTACCATTAATTATTATCAGTGGCAATTAAATGGCATTTTTTAATGGAAATTGAATGGAAATTTTTCCTACGGGAAGTCCTGGCCAGGAAAACTTGTCAATTCCACACTAAGCATTTCCGGTTAGTTCTTTAGTACTCACCTTGCATGCCTGGCATACCCGACGAGATCCTGTTCAGACAAATTTTATAGTTGAGTTCTGTACATAACAATTTTGCGATTATTTTATTCAGTGCTTAGGTTCAAACTTTATAACGATTCCTAATTGTTTTTTATTTTTGACATTTCCAAATTTCTTATTGGGTCACTAATTTGAGTCACGTGATTTTATGTTCGCTCCTCGTTTACAATTTTCTGAGTACTTCTTTATTCCTAAATAGTTTAAACCTTCCTATTGTAGTTTCGAAATTAATTTCCAAAGTTCAATTTGTGTTTAACTCTTGTTTTATTTTACTATTAAATATCTGTAATTTAAAGAGAAATGTATCGATCGAGATCGGCTAGAACGCCTCGATGATACGGTTTCTAGAATAAAGTGAGATTTTCTGAAAATCGGCACGTAACCTTTACAAATGCCACAATAAATTCGTGAGAAATTGACGCATGAACGAGCACTTTCTTCCAGTGCACTAACTTCCTAGTCATAAATGTCCACAGCCCTTACATGTGTATATTATCGGCAAGTGTCCGTAAGGCAGTAGATAGCCTGATAAACTCCATAAAAATATTATTTATGGCCGGTAGTGAAACGTTTCACAATAAAGAAAACGAATCTTCTCAGTTTCGGCTGCTAAGTCTAGTAAAGACATCAAATACGTAGTTACACGGACGTAGCTTTAATACTGATGGTACTTAATTTTTTGAATTACAAACCTATATATTCTCCCACCTTCAATAAAAGTGCAGTTTTATTAAAATGTATCAAAAACGGCAAGCGGCTTTTTTCCGGATAAAGTTCAGTAAACGCTTAGCAATCAAAACATTAACCAATAGTTAGTTCACACGTAACGAGTTTTTTACTTTAAAGTGTTTCTAATCGGTGATGCCCAATTCCCTCCCGCAGGTAGTTTTGTTTAAAATATAGATAGTCGAATTCCCTCCCAGGTACTAGCCGAGTTCCCTCCCGTTCATATCAACTCCGATAATTAAGTTAACGACTACTTACCGATTTTATTTATCAAAAATAAATATATATTTATAGTGCACTTCAGTACTTCAGTAAATTAAAGATAAAATAATTTCAGAAAGAAAATTAAAATGGTTTCCCACTACCTTAACAAATTCAATGTATGGAAATTCGTGTGCGTCTAGCTTTTTGATGCAATCATCTAGAAAAGCTTTATCAGTTTTAGTTTGTCTTGTTAACATTTTTTTAAAATTAGATGGAACACTTCGTAGTATTTGACCAATAGAAAGGTAGTCTGATAAAATTATTATTGTTATTATGGTGTCTATAATATATGAATAACATTAAGATTAATATGTGATGTGAGGCTGTATTATTTAAACAACTTTTTATGACTTTATAGTGGCAATTAGCACTCAAGGTCACCGCCGCCGTTGTGAGGCAATTGATATACAATTAGGAGGGAATTCGACATACCGAAAATTTTAACCCTAATTAAAAACAGGTATATCCTTTCTAATAATAGGTATACATATAGAAAACAATATGTAATCTTTTATTTTATTGAAAACATGCTGGTAGAATTGTGTAGAATATTGCTAACAATGAATAAAATAAAACAACCACATTTTCATACACTTATATTTCTTGCTTTTTTTTTGTTTTGGCTTCCTCAGACTTCCAGTACTTAATATTACAAAGTATAGTGTTACTGGGGGTTATTCAAAACAAATTTAGAAGTAGGGAATTATTAATTAAATTAATTAAGTCTTGAAACACCCATTGTAACACTGTATATAAACACTTACAGTACCTTGTAAAATTAGTAGTAAGTCTGAGGAAGTCAAGGTTGACGAAACAATTGTTACTTGTGAAATAGAAGTGTGTGAAAATCTTGTTGTCTTATTTTATTAATTGATATAGATTTTTATCAAGTAAAGGTCGAATCTATTCAATATTTATTTCTAATAAAGTTCACATTTGGAAAAACTTGTAAAATTCATATCTTTTTTATCATCATTTTTAAAACCTTTTCTATGAAAATATACATATATATGGCAAAACGTTCACTTTCTATATACACATGTGAAAATACATAATTAGGTGAACTTTCCACACATATTTTTTTAACCACATACGCCTGAAAATATCACCTACTTCTCTCTAAACTGCCCTAAACTAACTGAATACTCAAAATTTTTCGAACAAAGCGTATCATCTCTCAAAACATTTAAATTGTGTTTATTGAACTTATATTAACTATTATTTATATGAAAAGATTTGTATGAATTTTTCTATATCATGCAGTATACATTTCAAAAGATAATGCCTTCTTTGATGATTGCATGTGCGTAACTGGACAGACAGGGTTGTATTTTGTCTTCTTGAGTCACAATTGGCTTAATCAGATCCGAGTATATAACTGTGTTACACATGCTGTGATCTTATATGCGAATATGAAGAATATGCGATTATGAACCTCCAACAAACAATGCCCGTCCTTATAATCTAAAACGTGGTTTCTCCAAAATGAATAGTGAAGGTGAGGAACCCTACGAGCTGCCCGGTTGACATAAATTATGGTAAAGTAAAATACTTTTCCGTTAATATTCACACATCTAAATGCAAACTACTAACGCGGAAATTGAATGTTTAACAAGGAGAGCGTTTACACATTCCATGTAAAAATGTACATTTCTAAAGAATATTATTTTGGCTTTATATTTGTATGATGGCATGGATATAATTATTGGATATGGACAAAGATATGATTTATTTGAAATACTTGCATTTAATATACCTATTTTTATCTTGCCTTTAAATACTTTTTTGAGAAAAGGATTTTGTATTTTATTAAAAATACTTTTCCAAACGTATTTTCTATTTGTAAAATGCAAAATACATTTTTGCCGTTAAAAGTTTTGCTAGTATCACCGATCAAACATTACATAAAATGATCAATGAAAGTTACACTGACCATTAAAGGTATTAGAAGCTTAAAAAGAGGACAAAGAGACATTTCATGATTTCTAATTCTTTAACTGAAGAGAGCCCAAAAAATTCTAAACTCCATGGAAATTGATAATATAACATGTTGGATCGATATTGTTTTCTGGGTTCAATATCATGGTCCATGGAATTTTGAAATTCTAAATTGATATTAGCACCTGCCAAAGCACCACTTATCGTACCTTTAAAAAGTAACTACGAACTTCTATGAATTAGAAAAGCAGCCCGCAAAACAATATCGATTTGATATACGCCAGCTGTGTAAAACTGAAAATTACAAGATATTGTGGTGTGCTAATAAATGCCTGTAATCTAAAATTCTTAGAAAACGATTCGAAAAGCTTCACTTATTAGATGAACCTAAAGCTAAAGAAACTATTGATTCCATTTCTTTCTCTTATTACAATGTGTAAAAGATCAGAAACAAGATGGGGTTGTAGATATTTTGATATAAAATGGTTGATATTGATTTTACATCAATAAAATTATTTGCAACCCTATTTTGGATCTGATCTTTCACACTAAGCAAACTATTTTGGCATTAGTGTCTTTTTTCNGAATTATTTGTTGCTAAACTTCAGAAACATAACATAAAGATAGAAAAACTATATCTCAATCTCTTCGAACAGAAAAATATGAATCATACTCAAATCTTCGCAGCTAGTGATATAATGCAAACACCACTTTTAGTCTAGAAAAACTGCAATATTTATAGAATGAGAAAATGCCTGCAAGGTTTTCTTAAAAAATATTTTATACTTAAGTGAATATAGAAAATTAAATAGGTATTACAAAAACAATATTAATTTGAATAAGTATTTTGAAAATACGTATTTTGCATTTAGCATTTAAAATACAAAAAGGAAATCTATTTTGTATTTTACATTTGAAATAACAAATCAATCTATTTAACTACTTTTAATAAACCATTTTCCACATGTCTGGATATGGATTACAATAAATGTCTGACTGGGGAAGTGATTCCCCTGGTAACATTGCATTTAACCCTTTTCTATTTGCATTGTTTTAACTTTAATAATTACTTCATATTTTAACGATGTGTCTGCCTACTCACTCGCTATACAATGATCGACTTAAGTAAAGCCATTTTATTAAAGTTAAAAGAAAAGTCTAATAAATTATATGTACGTATATTCTATGGTCTATTCCTTAAGTCTGCCTGCCCAGCACACCCTTTCCACTTTCTTCATTTATTGCAGACGGTTTCCATTTGCTATTCTGAACAACGTCACACTCCCCTTCTTTGATTAGTTTCGTTTCTAGGGTTTCGTATCTTAGAAAAGAAAAGAGGGCAGTGAAATAAAAAAATAAAATTACATGTTTCTTGAATGAATAGAAACCGACTGAGAAAAATGCGATAAAAGTGTTAAAGGTAAGTTTTCCGTACTTCTTGGAGCAATATGACTTGTTTAAATGAAATAACAAGGAAAAAAGAAATGTTGATAGAACAAAAATCCATAGGATATTTTCACAGAGCATAAATTTCTTACGGCAAGGTTCGGATCAGCATCTACAGTTTAAATAATTTAATGACGTTCACAAACTAACTTTTATATTTTCCTTTCTCTATAGCTTAAACAATTAAATGAAGAAATGACATTCGACATTGTACGATGACGTTTCCCACCGTGGTAAAATTATTGAAACGCACACTAATATTTTACTCGTTGCTGTGGGGAAGCTAAAGGACCCACGAGCATCGAGAGGCAAAGTACAAGTGGAAACTAGCCTGCGGACACGGGTGAAGGTTAGAAGCACCTGTCTGATGAGCAGCTAGCTTGTAAACGTACTTCACATTCTTCGGCGAAGCCACAGTATGGAACATAATTAAAAAATGAAGTAGAAAATTTGAAAAAAATCGTCATTTTGTTTTTATTAAATCGTCTATAACTTCTTTTTTGGGCAATTTAGGTATATATAAATGTTCAAAGAAAAGACAGCCCTTAAAAAAACACCTTCATCGAAGATATTGATGCTCAAAGTTACCTACTTTTTATCATATTTTCCTCTGTTTTTTTCTTTTAATTTTTGATGTAGGTATCTACTCATTTTGTTATTCATCGTGATCCTAAGGTTGTCAGTCCTAAGCTGGTTGAACACGCACTTCCACTTTTTCTTATCCTGAGCTAATCTTTGCATTTCCTTAAAACTAGAACATCCCACATCTTTAACTACTTGTGAACAGTAATCTAATCAAGGTCTACCTCTACTCCTGTTTCTGCTGTCACTATGACTCCAACTAGTCCTTCATACCTATGAAAGTGCCTTACCAACCTATCCTATAGATACTTTTTCCACAAGGATTTAAATAATGGAACAACACTCTTCTCAAGGACGGATTAAATGTCGGCGTAGACTAGCACCTCTTAGACGCCCATCTGGCGGTCATATATTTTGCAAAATGATAAGGTACGGAGTAAATATATCCAACATTAAAACAAAAAACACGTTTGCGATAAAGCAGGGTAAAATATAATAAAATGTAGACAAATATAAGCATCGATATTTCGATGAATTTTCATCGTGCCACAAAAACAAGAAAAGAAGAAAAGGTGTGTTTTTTTCAATAACTATCTTTTCTCTGAACATTTATGTATATATAAATTATCCAGCCAAAAAGTTATAGATGATTTAATGAAGAAAAAAAAACAAAAACGACGATTTTCTACTTCGTTTTTTAATTATGATCGATATTAAAAATGCTACAATGACAATTAAGTAAAGTATTTCGATGGAAAATCCAATTTTCTAAAAGAAAAGTACCTACTGTTGTAAAAATATCGAAAATAGCTTCGTTTTTTACTTATTGGGAGGAAACTGTTGTGGTGTTACCGTCTTTAGAGGTCAAACTACCATATTCAATCATAAAACTCCTTTTAACGTATTTATTTCATACTTTATTTTCCTTTTATCTTTACTCAATGGCCTGTTGACACACTTTTTGTGAGTCTCCACATCTTGCTTCATTTATCAGAATTTTCGTATTAGTTTACTGGGAAAATATTGTATAACAAACAAACAAATCCAAAGTTCTTATTTTTTTTTCGAAATAGCAAACGTAGATATGTGCTTTTGCTACCTTTACAGCAATCACGGCTGCCTTTTACTTACATTAAATATATTCAATCTTATTAACATACCAACAGCTGTAAATAAACCGATATCATGCAGTAATTCTTTTAGTTTACAAACGCAAAACTCATTTAATAAGTGATGCCGACAAGTGTAGAACAGTAAAAGTAAATGATAAAGTAATAACCTAATTTAAAAGTATTCAAATGATGTTCTTTGAAACCTTTGGGGGTGATTTAAGCAAACTTAACCCGGAAGAAGCCACAGGAGCACATTCAAAAGAACTAATCGCCGTCATTGTAATTCGAAATCGTCCTTCTTTCCTTTTTCTCTGAGCGGTTTCCCTTAAAAGTTACTTGTTGGAAAAGCTGCGGAACCTTTTCAGTTATTCTGCTCGGAACTTCGGCTTATAAATGTGTGGCCAACAATTACAAGTTTCCGAGAGAGCTTCTTGGTATTCAGCTCCTTACTTTGACGATTTTTTGCGCTTCTCACTTGGTCGAAACACCGGCTTCGTCCTGTTAATTAAATAAGATAAATTGACTTTCCACCACGCTCGGTTTCCTCATGTAGACGAAATCAGAAACTACTATCATTATCTTTAGACAAAAAATTAATATAAAACGGTCCTCTCGTATCAGCCTGGAACTTGTCAACTATTTTATTATTTTTTTGTAAACAATGCCTTCGTTTCATTGACCTTTATTTAAAACTTCATATACGCAGAAGCAAGTAAGTACTATCTGTATAAAATACTTTTTAATCTCGTAATTAAGGGTAGTAAAAGAAAGTATAAGATATCAATAAATCTCTGCACGGTCTGATATTCTTCCTAAAGTTGATATAAACAGAACACAGTGTGGATTACAAAAGGAAAAGTACAAAAAAAAATTTAGAAGAGTATGGAACAAAAATAAAACAAAATATAGTATAAATGGTAGGTAACGAAAGAAAAAGTAAGGTTAGAGGCTTGGAACCAATATAGAAATCGGAGTCGAAAAATCAGAATAATTCTTGATATCTAAGAAGTCAGGTACAGGAAGATGTGTAAAAATAATAGGTAAGTTTGTTTAGTTAGTTTATATTTTATTTTTTTTTAATAAAAATTCTGTAACATATAAAGCAAAAGGGAAATTATTTTGTCTATCTTTTTGTAT
>NW_020438890.1:717904-727927 GCF_000699045.2 Agrilus planipennis
AGGCACAATCGGCCTCCGCGTTCGGCAGCGTTCGACATCTGTCTCTCTCCTACTTGAGTGAGCGATGCGTCCGCGTGGACAGCTGCTATACAATAATACATTTCCATTTACCTCCTTCTCTATATCCATACAAAATATCTATCAAACAAATAAAATTAAAATTTTCTTTTGAAAAATGAAACCATTCCATCAGTATTTTCTTATGACGTTGTCACGTTCAACTATCGTCAGTAAACCGACTTTACAGACAACCGATTTTTATTTATTTATAGGATTTGCTCTTAATTTTGGAGGGTTTTAGTTGCTCAAAGCAATAGGAGTTCCGTCTTACGGAAAATAGCAATACACCATGTGCGTTAACTATTAACACGATAAGAGACCGACCTAGCCGTTTGAAAGACTTTTTGTAACTATTCGATCGTAATTATGAATTGTTTGATGCTGATTGCTGATTAATTAAAAAAGAACGGGTGGCGTAGGTTTGCCAGCCGTCTACGACAGACAAGGCGCGTGTTTTATTACAAAGTTAGCTATTTTAAAATGGTTAAAGTAGCATCGATAATAAAAGCAATAAAGGTGGTTGGCGTCGAAGACCTTCTCAGAACCTGACTATTGGGACCAAATCGGCCTATTATTGGTAGCAAAAGAACATTCAAGAGATGCTTGACTACCTTGTATATATTTGAAATTATGGAAATTTCCAATATTATAAAATAAAATAGATTGAACAATGATAAATCGGATAATGCCTAGTTCCCTTCCATATACCTGTTTTTAATTAAGGTTAAAATTTTCGGTATGTCGAATTCCCTCCCAATTATACATCAATTGCCTTCCAATGGCGGCGGATGACCTTGTTTTACTAGATTTTCAACGTGAAATTTATGTTAAAATACAAAGTGTTTCATCTAATTTTAAAAAACTGTTAACAAGACAAACTAAAACTAATAAATTTTTTCTAGATGATTGCATCAAAAAGCTAGACGCACACGAATTTCCAAACATTGAATTTGTTAAGGTAGTGGGAAACCATTTTAAATTTGAAATTTATGTTAAAATACGAAGTGTTTCATCTAATTTTAAAAAATTGTTAACAAGACAAACTAAAACTAATAAATTTTTTGTAGATGATTCCATCAAAAAGTTAGACGCACACGAATTTCCAAACATTGAATTTATTAAGGTAGTGGGAAACCATTTTAAAATTAAATAAATAAACATTTCATAACTGATATGTGTTTTCTTTCTGAAATTATTTTATCTTTAATTTACTGAAGTACTGAAGTGCACTATAAATATATATTTATTTTCGATAAATAAAATCGGTAAGTAGTTGTTAACTTAATTATCGGAGTTGATATGAACGGGAGGGAACTCGGCTAGTACCCGGGAGGGAATTCGACTATCTATATTTTAAACAAAACTACCTGCGGGAGGGAATTCGGCATCACCGGATAAATCTATCTCTAACGACTAAAAAAAATATTAAAATTAAGCTGAAACATATATAATCTAATTTATTTTTACTTTATTTAACTCATCAAGGGTTTTTTTGATAAAATAAAATCAGTTAAATTAATACAGTACGAGTTATTAAACTTTAAGGGAAGAATTTTCTGTAGTTTATTTCATTTGTAGTTTAATTACGGCGTTTATTACGACCATCGATATTCTCTTAAGCCGCTTACATCATCGTATACATGTAATAACGCTAATTTATATTATAATTAAGGCATAATCGGGAAATTGAACGTTGGACTTGTGTCAACATCGCGTAACATGTTAAACAGATTTTGAATGGGGACTCGAGGAAATTTATGTACCCTTCCGTTGAAAATTGTTGAAGCTTAATATGATTACACAAGTATGCCTTACAGCCTGCCATTAATATCATAACATTTTTTATTTAATCTATGATATAAAACTCAAAATACCTGTTAAAAATGGTTTATTATTTTTTAATCAACATGGCTGTTTTAAATATTTCTTATTATTATGTTAATTATTATAATAAGTTTGCAGAAACCATATGATCTAAATGGTATTTTTGGTCGTATCTATTTACTTGTATCACCCCACCCCACCCAACAATTCATTATTACCTCACTCTCACTGAGACGTGGATCTCTACATTCAAATCTGGAAATTCAATCAGCTTGTTCGCTTCTTATTCATCATTGACGATGTAGTAGTTCTTAGATGTATGATCATGCTCTGTCACAGAAATTATTTGTCTACGAATAGCTATAGCTATTGAAGGACCTAGAAGTCAGTGATATACATGGTGATTGATTTAGGAGCCCGTGCTTCGAGGGCAGATCAATTATGATCAATTTTTTACTTTCGCCCTACCTATAACCTCAAATTCGACTCTAGGTACAGCCCTGCCTCCTATCCCCCGCGCCTCATTTCAACGGTTATTGTAGGATCATAAAACGTAAAACAACAACGTAGATTTTTATTTATATTTAGTTTAAACTAGATAAATTTTCTAAGCAGAAATTACAAACTTTATAACTGAAAAAGTAAATACTACTGAAGGTTTCTAGTAACTATCTTACAACCATTTTTTTTAATTTTGGGAAACTAAAATAAATAAATCTGTCAGTGTCATGTATTTCCATTAAATTCATGGCAAGGTAAAGCATAGCCTATAAAAAATACTTCTGCGCTGCCAGTATTTATACTCTTTTTAAAAAGGTTGTACTTTAACCTCGTCTTCCACTGTACTTCTAATACTGCTTAAGTGAACATTTTATAATGTTCCGGTTTCACTTTCCTTGGTGTCTATGAGCAGGCTTCGTCGCAATATTGCAAGTGATTGAGAACCCGTATTGTTGTTAGAAATTTTGCAGTTGCATTCGTTAAAATCAAGTTTATTCTATTTGTAATTTTGAAGTCTTCATTTATAATCTTCGGTATGTCATTTCCTCTCTGAAACATCATCTTATTTTCGGCTATTAAATTGGTAGACTTAGATTAGATTACTCTTCGCACATAGTTAAGAATATGAATGTTCTACTTTATAGGAAATGCGAAGATTAGCTCAGGATAGGAACGAGTGGAGGTGCGTGTCCAACCAGTCTTAGGACTGACGACCTTATGATGATGATATTGGCCACCTGTTTTGTCATGTTTTCATTATTCCCCCTCCGTTTGATACTTAAATCTACTTATTAGGGGTAAATTATAAAGCATCATATGTTATAGAAGTCCTTCATCTCATCGAATCCCTGATTGTAGCGCTGAATAACAGTATATTTGATCTATTTGATCTCACATCGGTATTTTTTCGTACTGCGAATTCTATCAGTTCCATTTTGTAGGTCTGTAATTTCCCTCATAGTTGCTGCAACTTATCTTCATTTTCAAATTCCTTCGCTTTGATATAAAACTCGTCGCGGATTTTGTGAATTTCTTCGCTGTGTTACAGTTTTAAGCATTTATTTCTTAATTACGGATTTGCTCATCTTCCCTAAACACCTTCTTTAGTTCTGCTTTGCCCCTAAAGATCTGACGTTCCTAATATGCGTGATCAGTATTGGTATCGATTGACGCAACAAATTTTTTCTTTTTGATCATTATTTTCTTGAAACGATCCTAACCCGTAGATTTCGAGATGATGCCACATTCTTCCACTTTATTTTTTAATGCCGTTGAACTCTTTGATGTTGCATGCCCATATTTACTACACATGAAGCACTTCACTGTTCCCTCCTTATCGAGGCATGAAGCACCAAAAAGTTCTGCTGATTCACAGTTGTAACATTGATTCTTATTGATAACTCCTTCCTTCACGTAATCGTTTTTTCCTATTGGTTGTTCTTCTTTGTAAACCTTCTTCTCAAAATGTTTCTTCGTCTTGAACTTCAATTCTCTCTTCATCTGCTTTAATTGGTTAATAGACTTTTTTGGAGTACCTACCTATATTACCGACATCTGTTTGAAATCTTCTATCCAATCTTTAATGCTAAAATGATCGTCACCAATAAATTTTTCGACCGATTCCTCCGCATCTTTAAAAATTAAAAACTGAAAGTTACTACACGTGAGCGTGTTCTTTTTATTCATTCTTTTAATTTTAGCGCTTCCTCATCATATTCTTTGTCATTGCTTTTAGATTCGCATTCTTGTTGTTCCTCAATTTTTTCATCATTCTCCTTATTTACTTCATTAGATAGTGCTGTATAAAGACGTTCTCGCAATATTCTCATTTATTTCCTGTTACTAACAATCCCAATTCTCCTTTTTTCCTTCAATTAACTGACATTCATAGTAATATAGTCAACCTTCTTCATTTCGTCAGTCATAGCTGTTCAGTCTTTGTTACGTGTGTATAGTTATTCTACATATTTTGTAACTTTAAAGACGTGCTTTATCTGTATTAGTTCATGATAGTTGTTAGTTTGTACATATTTTTATTATCACATTTTGAAAGGACTTTATTCATAGGCACGTTTAGGAAACTTTTATCAGCTGGATATCAATGAACAGGGATGGTTCGCAAATAAGTGTAATCACCTTCATAAACTCTGCAAGCACCCGCTGTGTCGGCATCTTCAAATTGTGACTTGAATATTTTCAATATTTTCAGAACCGAATGGGCGTTACCACCTCTGTTTTTACAGAGGCGTTCTACCCCTTTCTATATATTAATTATTGCAAATCCTAACAAAATATGAATTTCGAACACACCTGCGATACGCCCAAAGCCATCAGCACAATTATTATAAACAAGTATGTAACTTAAGTCAGAAAGCAGATCAAGAATTTCATCATTTTAAATTCAAGCAGTTCATTCAATGCAATTCAGTTCACTAAGTTCAAACATGCAACAGAACACATTTTCAGTATCTACTAGTAATCAACCTTCGTTTATGTATGAACCTTATCTTTGTACCATATAACGAACTTGTAACGTGATATTTTAGTGACCATTTTGCAACTTGTATTTTTTCTGTACTTGTTGTAATTGCACATAGCTGAAGATGTTGAAGTGTTTTGTTTGATAGCATCAATATCTAATATCTAAACAATAGCAGAAAATGCATTCTTTTTTTAGTGTTTACTAACTTGCAACTTAACAATCCCTCTGGCCGTTTAGACTTAGTAGACCACTTCGATGAAATGTTTCGTTTTACGCAGTCATTAAATTTTTGCTAATTCGACTTTACAACTTTTGCTCACCACTGATGGGCACACCGTAGCTATTCCATTTCGTGTTATACTTATAGCACTCCGTATTCTCCCGGTTGAGCCCCCAAAAATATGTGGGATCAAAAAAAGACAATTGTGTGGTTTAATGAAACCACGATGCAAGTGAAACTTTTCCTAGACAAAATATCCAACTATAAATTTTAATTTCAATCTACGTATTAGATTACGGAATACATAATAAATACGATCATTCAGATGATAGACACATGTTAAAAACTGAGAACAATATTTATTTAAATCACTGAATCATTTTGAACTACAGTCTATATATGTAATTGTCATGCACTTGCACGAATGAGTGAGAATATAAATGCTACACAGTTAGCTCATGTAAACCTTGAGCGCCGCCATATTGGCCTTGGCTGCTCTGCCAAGCTCCTTTTGGTTTTACCCCTACTCCGCGGACGGCTGTAATGCGACATGCGGTAGATGTAATAAATGTTTCACTTGAAAAGCGAAGCAACATTGTTAATATATCATACATTTTTGACAATATTTATACATAACGTTAAATAGGAAGAGACAAATTATTTTTTAACATAAAATGAGCAGCAACACCCTTAATAATTTAAAGGAAGCACATGTATGCGAACCTATAAAAAGACCTTTCTAATTCAAGTATACGAAACGTGACAATTACCTATTTAGCTACCCCGTCTGTCTTTTCTTTTGAAAGCAGCCGTAAAGTTTCTGATTATACCGAACGAAATTGCAACAACAACAACAATAACAGCAACACTAACAAAACATTTCCTTAAGTCGAACTTCCTTCTAAATTCTTTTCCGCGAGGAACAATAATAAGTCTCAGCTCCGTGCTTGTTGTCCCAACTCTCAAATTAAAAGCCTCCGCAGCTGCGAGCACTAGTCTGGCCTTATATTGGAAACTGTCTCGAGCATATTAAGTTTACTAGTCCTGGCGTGCTTTGAGTATCGACGAATACAAATAAAAATACCAGTTATTGCCTACATTCTGTTATCTTCTATTAATCAATACATTGATACAGTACGTTATGTGTAGAAAAAATCATCGGTGCAAGGTTTCTGCAATTTCACTTAAAAATAGTATATGTATGCATAGCGATTTTTTTATATAAATGAAATTTACCGAATAGACGACATATTCTAGTATTATATATATATAAAATATAAGCATCGATATTTCGATGAATTTTCATCGTGCCACAAAAACAAGAAAAGAAGAAAAGGTGTGTTTTTTTCAATAACTATCTTTTCTCTGAACATTTATGTATATATAAATTATCCAGCCAAAAAGTTATAGATGATTTAATGAAGAAAAAAAAACAAAAACGACGATTTTCTACTTCGTTTTTTAATTATGATCGATATTAAAAATGCTACAATGACAATTAAGTAAAGTATTTCGATGGAAAATCCAATTTTCTAAAAGAAAAGTACCTACTGTTGTAAAAATATCGAAAATAGCTTCGTTTTTTACTTATTGGGAGGAAACTGTTGTGGTGTTACCGTCTTTAGAGGTCAAACTACCATATTCAATCATAAAACTCCTTTTAACGTATTTATTTCATACTTTATTTTCCTTTTATCTTTACTCAATGGCCTGTTGACACACTTTTTGTGAGTCTCCACATCTTGCTTCATTTATCAGAATTTTCGTATTAGTTTACTGGGAAAATATTGTATAACAAACAAACAAATCCAAAGTTCTTATTTTTTTTTCGAAATAGCAAACGTAGATATGTGCTTTTGCTACCTTTACAGCAATCACGGCTGCCTTTTACTTACATTAAATATATTCAATCTTATTAACATACCAACAGCTGTAAATAAACCGATATCATGCAGTAATTCTTTTAGTTTACAAACGCAAAACTCATTTAATAAGTGATGCCGACAAGTGTAGAACAGTAAAAGTAAATGATAAAGTAATAACCTAATTTAAAAGTATTCAAATGATGTTCTTTGAAACCTTTGGGGGTGATTTAAGCAAACTTAACCCGGAAGAAGCCACAGGAGCACATTCAAAAGAACTAATCGCCGTCATTGTAATTCGAAATCGTCCTTCTTTCCTTTTTCTCTGAGCGGTTTCCCTTAAAAGTTACTTGTTGGAAAAGCTGCGGAACCTTTTCAGTTATTCTGCTCGGAACTTCGGCTTATAAATGTGTGGCCAACAATTACAAGTTTCCGAGAGAGCTTCTTGGTATTCAGCTCCTTACTTTGACGATTTTTTGCGCTTCTCACTTGGTCGAAACACCGGCTTCGTCCTGTTAATTAAATAAGATAAATTGACTTTCCACCACGCTCGGTTTCCTCATGTAGACGAAATCAGAAACTACTATCATTATCTTTAGACAAAAAATTAATATAAAACGGTCCTCTCGTATCAGCCTGGAACTTGTCAACTATTTTATTATTTTTTTGTAAACAATGCCTTCGTTTCATTGACCTTTATTTAAAACTTCATATACGCAGAAGCAAGTAAGTACTATCTGTATAAAATACTTTTTAATCTCGTAATTAAGGGTAGTAAAAGAAAGTATAAGATATCAATAAATCTCTGCACGGTCTGATATTCTTCCTAAAGTTGATATAAACAGAACACAGTGTGGATTACAAAAGGAAAAGTACAAAAAAAAATTTAGAAGAGTATGGAACAAAAATAAAACAAAATATAGTATAAATGGTAGGTAACGAAAGAAAAAGTAAGGTTAGAGGCTTGGAACCAATATAGAAATCGGAGTCGAAAAATCAGAATAATTCTTGATATCTAAGAAGTCAGGTACAGGAAGATGTGTAAAAATAATAGGTAAGTTTGTTTAGTTAGTTTATATTTTATTTTTTTTTAATAAAAATTCTGTAACATATAAAGCAAAAGGGAAATTATTTTGTCTATCTTTAAAAATACTTGTAACAAGTTTGTGTCTTGTATTTTCTCTTTTGTTTAAGTTTCAAAAATAATCTTTACAACGCAGTTTTGTTGTTTTATTGTTTGTTAAACTCTTTTTAGTCTGTGTTCTAAATTTTTGGTTCTGAACTGTTTGGCATTAATTAATATTGATTTTTATTCACCCACAAATCGGGGGAAAACTATTCCCAAGAATATTATTATTATTACTTTTTTTGTTTTTTTTTTCGCCTAAACAAGCCTAAATTGTGTTTTGCTGTTAGTTCGGCTTTATTTACGTTTAATAGTCGGGAAAATCCAAGTCAGATTGCAGTAATTTTGCCTTGAATGTATGTATTGACATTTTCAACCGGCGTATAGGCTAAAAGAGTATGCGTTGATTGGGGATTTATATGTCCCAAGGAATTTCCAATACGTAGCTCGATTAAAATATTTTTCAGTTTTGAAATGAAAAGAGTGCATGCGAGTCATGGTTGGGATTTCCCTACTGTACTAATTAACTTTTGCTAAGGAATTGATACCTATTTTGCAACATTGACATCCTGCAGAATATTCTTTTTGTTTTTGTGGCAATAAAACTAAAATTTCTGTTGTATTTGTGTTTAAAACGCGCCTTCTATTAGAACCTTTCTACCCTTCCTCGTGTGAAGTATATTCCCGCAAATGTGTCAAATTTATACTTTTGACCTTACCCGGATTTACCTTACTTCAGTATGGGTTTGGAGCACGCCAATATGCATGCGAATTGTGATGGATGTGAAAGAAAAGGAAAAATTAGAAGTGTATGAGATGAGGTATTGTAGGAGGAATATGAAAATAGTGTATCGAAGAAGGTTAGAAATAAAGATGTAGTGCGGATGTCAATAAGGAATAGTAGAGGTAGAACATGTTACACTTTCTGAGACATGAAGATCAAGGTAATTAGAAAAATATTAGAAACAGGAATAGAGAGAGGCCCGGATTAGATTGCTGTTCACAAATAGTCACGTCTGGAATGCAGGTGCATGATGTCCATACAGTCTTAAAACTCTATGATGATGATAATGAGTAGCTACCAGTACTTAGGTATATGTATCTGCCTTACGATGTTTTTGTGATTGTCCTTTCACATTTTTTTTCTCAACTACTTAATTGTTTGCCGTGAAATCAGGAGCCTTATTTTTTCAAGGTATTGGTTTTAACGGAGCGAATGAAATTCAAATGAAATATTAACTATAAAATAACGGGTTACAACTGCAGGCACAGCGAAGAAAATATGAATTAAAAACGCAAGTTAACAAGAAGAAGGCCAAAACGTAACTAGCTCTAAATTATGTGACAAAATCAAAAATTGTTCTGGCGCCACTACCAATTTCTAGTGAATACGCGCCAGAAGCCAACAAGGGGAAAACCCCAATAAGGTCTGACTCTGCCTCGAGGTATGAAATTCCTGTAACCTGCATACAATTGAAGAGCAAGTTAAAGGTCAGTACTATTCCTTATCCTTAAAAAAAAACACTTTTGAACACTAATTTTGTTTATTATTGATTATTGACGTGACAAAGTCTTATAATTCGATGGAGCCGGCTGCACGCACGAAAAAACATGACTCATGCGGCGTTACCTCGCTCTGAGGCGTTCCATTTAAGAATTGAAGTACAAGCGAGAGCGCGAAACGAGCGACAAAGAGGCACAATCGGTCTCCGCGTTCGGCAGCGTTCGACATCTGTCTCTCTCCTACTTGAGTGAGCGATGCGTCCGCGTGGACAGCTGCTATACAATAATACATTTCTATTTACCTCCTCTATATTCAAACAAAATATCTAACAAGTAAAATTAAAATTCTCTTTTGAAAAATGAAACCATTCCATCACTATTTTCTTATGACGTTGTCACGTTCAACTATCGTCAGTAAACCGACTTTACAGACAACCGATTTTTT
>NW_020438890.1:728737-757079 GCF_000699045.2 Agrilus planipennis
TTTTTTTTTTTGATTAGTTTTTCTTCGAGAAGGAGAAATCTTCAACAGACCCCTGTAGGAGGGGGGTGTCGGATTCTCGAAGCGCCTACCGCCTCCTCCTCAAGTAAAGAGATCAACCAGAAAATTATAGATTCCAGGGAAGGTTCGTTGGGAAGGTTGGGAAAGAGGAGAGAGGTGAGTAGGGAGAGGGGGTGTTTTGTGGAGGAGGAATGGTGAGGGCGAAAATCGGTGTCCCACCTCAAAGAGCTGGGTGGGTACACGCGCTAAAGGAGGAAACTAGACTTGAGCGAAAAGAGAGCAGCTCAGAAGAGAAGGTGACAGTGCCTTCTGAAACGATCGTTTGGTTTAGAGCCGAAGTCGGAAAGTATCAAGGTAGACTGGTTTCAGTGGCATGACCTGAGAATTGTCACGAATCTGGTTGCAGCCTCGGGGAGAGAAGGTAGACCAGTTTCTTTCAGAATTTGGGTGTTTCTGATGAACCATGGGTTGTTAACTTAAAAGTAACGTTAATGTAACGATAAAAACGAAATTGTCTAAAAAGTTACTTTCGCGGTTGAAAACTAAAAAGCAGATGACGAAAACGGATAGATCATGCATGAAAAACTGCACCAATCTAGTCTCCAGATTTAGCACTCCACTTCGCATAACAACCGACCAAGAAATGCAGTTTGAGTCTCACCTATTTAGGTAGTTAAATAACCTGCTAGGTGTGACTCATTTCGAAACAACGGCGTATCATCCGGTAACTAATGGCATGGTCGAGAGATGTCATAGACAGTTAAAGGCGGCGATCAAATGCCACGAACATTCTTCCTGGACTGAAGCCCTCCCAGCAGTTATAGTAGGGATCTGAGCAGCCTGGAAGCACGATCTGCAGGGCACAATAGCACTTATGGTCTACGGAGAACAGTTACGCTTGCCCGAGGAGTTCCTTACAACATCACAGGAACCCAACAACAATACACCAGCCGATTTCGTGCAAATTTTGCGCCAACATACCCAACTTTTGACCTCAATAGATGGAACCAGACCTGGCAAAAAGACCCCCATTCTGTTCAAAGACCTCGCCGCGACAGAACAAATACTCGTCAGACGTTACGGACCGAAGAGCCTTACAACCCTACTAAGGTCTCTTCCGAGTGTTAAAAAGAACTAACAAACGATTCGTTATCCTGATTCGCGGACGCGAAGTCACAGTGTCCGTTGACAGGCTGAAAAAAGCATACGTGTTGAAAGAAGAAGTACGTTATGTGTAGAAAAAATCATCGGTGCAAGGTTTCTGCAATTTCACTTAAAAATAGTATATGTATGCATAGCGATTTTTTTATATAAATGAAATTAACCGAATAGACGACATATTCTAGTATTATATATATATCCACTTGTAACACCACATTTCGAACGCTTCTAACCTTTTCCGCCGAGAACACTGTCCATACTTCTCACCCGTACAGCGCCGTGTCCCAAACATACACCTTTAACAAAATTTTTCGAATTTCTAAATTAACCGCTCGCGTGCATAGAAGTGACTTCTTTTTATTGAAGGCAACTCGACCTTGCGCTATCCCCTGCTTTATATCCCTCTACTCCTTCCGTTTTGACTTATCTGACTTCCTACTTACGTAAAATCGGCCACTTCTTCTAATTTTTCGTCTTCTATCTTTATATTCGCTCTTTCCCTACTTTTTCTTCCTTTGCATACTAGTATTTTCTTCCTAATATTTACTTCTTTAGGTTACAGCCCCATCTCTTTAACTGCCTGCTACTCTTTAATAATGATACCAAAAAAGAAACACCATCAATACCTAGTGAAAATTGTTAATTATGATTGTATTTGGATAGACTGTAAACAATGTGCTTTGCCCGTAAACATTTTAAATTAACAAGTAATAACTGGACAATGCTTAACTGTTCCTCTTAAATGTGTGTCTTAAAACTAACTAAAAGTCTATAATATTTAAAATTCCCTTTTGTAAACCGTAAACAATGATAAAAATTAATTCCCTAAAATCGAAATTAAGTGGAATTCATTCTTACGATTGTGTTGAAATTATCCCGTTAGTTTCGGTATATTATGGATTCCCGAATTACACGAACCGAAGGATCACCCCTCCCTCTCACTTCACGACCACTTCGCGGTCTCCACTTAGTCCTCTTCTCTTTCCTCTTTTTTTTTTATTAGTTTTTTTTCGAGAAGGGCCTACCGCCTCCTCGTCAAGTATAGAGATCAACCAGAAAATTGTACATCCCAGGGAAGATTCGTTGGAAAGGTTGGGAAAGAGGAGAGAGGTGAGTAGGGAGAGGGGGTGTTTTGTGGAGGAGGAATGGTGAGGGCGAAAATCGGTGTCCCACCTCAAAGAGCTGGGTGGGTACACGCGCTAAAGGAGGAAACTAGACTTGAGCGAAAAGAGAGCAGCTCAGAAGAGAAGGTGACAGTGCCTTCTGAAACGATCGTTTGGTTTAGAGCCGAAGTCGGAAAGTATCAAGGTAGACTGGTTTCAGTGGCATGACCTGAGAATTGTCACGAATCTGGTTGCAGCCTCGGGGAGAGAAGGTAGACCAGTTTCTTTCAGAATTTGGGTGTTTCTGATGAACCATGGGTAGTTAACGTAAAAATAACGTTAATGTAACGATAAAAACGAAATTGTCTAAAAAGTTACTTTCGCGGTTGAAAACTAAAAAGCAGATGACGAAAACGGATAGATCATGCATGAAAAACTGCACCAATCTAGTCTCCAGATTTAGCACTCCACTTCGCATAACAACCGACCAAGAAATGCAGTTTGAGTCTCACCTATTTAGGTAGTTAAATAACCTGCTAGGTGTGACTCATTTCGAAACAACGGCGTATCATCCGGTAACTAATGGCATGGTCGAGAGATGTCATAGACAGTTAAAGGCGGCGATCAAATGTCACGAACATTCTTCCTGGACTGAAGCCCTCCCAGCAGTTATGCTGGGAATCCGTGCAGCCTGGAAGGACGATCTGCGGAGCACGATAGCAGAAATGGTCTACGGAGAACCGTTACGTCTGCCCGGGGAGTTCCTTACAACATCACAGGAACCCAACAACAATACACCAGCCGATTTCGTGCAAATTTTGCGCCAACATACCCAACTTTTGACCTCAATAGATGGAACCAGACATGGCAAAAAGACCCCCATTCTGTTCAAAGACCTCGCCGCGACAGAACAAATACTCGTCAGACGTTACGGACCGAAGAGCCTTACAACCCTACTAAGGTCTCTTCCGAGTGTTAAAAAGAACTAACAAGACATTCGTTATCCTGATTCGCGGACGCGAAGTCACAGTGTCCGTTGACAGGCTGAAAAAAGCATACGTGTTGAAAGAAGAGGAATCGACCGACGTTCCTAAGGATCCTGAGCAGCAACCGGAACCACCAGCCCAACCGAATGTAGCTCTAAATCAACCGACTCGTAATGGTTCTGGTAGGAGCATGCATTTTTCGGATCGCCTACAAGTGCAGTAATTTTCGTAATGTTCATCACTGGCAGGGGGTGTTGTGGCGATTTAATAGTTTTACAGAACAATTTAATAGTTATATTTGTAGCGACCAACATAAATTAGAGCACCCTGTATATATAATGTAGTTTTGTAAATATGTAAATCTTTTGTATGATATTCCTTTACTGTGTAAATATTTCTCAACATTATCTTCTAAAGCTTTTGTATTCTATCCATCTGTTCCAATAACTTTTATTACTGTACTTTCCTATAATCCCTATTAACATTTCAACTTCGCGTACTAACCGCATGACGTCTGTACTTTGCTATCCGTCCCAATTGCTATTTTATGAGGGGTTTCTTCGGTGATTTGGGTTCAACAACTTAATTCTATATTTTCTATCTTCAGCAGTTTTCAAATCATATTTTCTTACTATTGGTTCCCTTCTTTTATCTACAACCCTTAGCTCCACCTTCATAACTTTCCTAAATTATTCAAATTCTATATTCTTTAGTTCTAAATCAACCTTCATCTACTTTACTCTTCTTCAGCTCTAACAGTGTCAAATAAATATTTGTTTTTTTCACCAGATTTTATTATTTTAATATTGAACACGCCAAGAACCAAATATTTTTTTTATAGAGTGAAATATTGAGTGTGTGTTTGTATATTTGTTGATATGTCTGCGTAAACTTTATTACTTGTATTTGTGTGTTTGGAATTTCCGTAAATGTCTTTGTGAATTGTTGTGATTGTAAATTTCATTGTGTGTTGTATTGTTATTGTGTAAATACTCTTTTCTTATAATTCTACGCTATTCTTTGCTTAAACGACTATTTAATTGTCTTCGTACTTTCCTCTAATCTGTCAATAATATTTCAACCCTGTGACTAACTGCAAGATATTTATTATTCTTATTACTTTCTAATTTCAATTTTATGAGGGGTTTCTTCGGAGCTTTGGGGTCAACGATATTTCTTATCTTAAAATTTCCCAAACGATTACACTTCTAATTCGGTCCCTATCTTATTTTTTATTCTTCTAGCTCTTCCCTTATAATCTATGTAGTATTCTAATTTTCAATCCACTATCAGTTCTGACACATCTTTCCTAACTTCAACTTCCAAATTCTACTTTCATAAATTCTAGTGTTTATTTCATTTTTTGTTAATTAAATAGTTTTTCGTTTTCATTTAATTTTTATTTACCATAAATGCAGATTCTATTACTTTTCAAAATAGGTAGGTATTACTAAACCAAAATAGGATGAACGGTCGGATAACTGCGTCCTACGTTGAGTACCGGTCAAAGGTAATCTTGAATTGATAAGCGTCAGTCTGTTTCCATCTTCCCAGTTACTTTGTGTTCAAAGAACGGGTGCACATTAATTAGCCTAAGTTATAGATTTAGTGTTATTTCAACGAATTGAAAGTAAATTAAATCATATTATTATTTTTGTTGAAGTATATATCACAGCAATATAAATAGATTTATTATTTGCACAATTATAAAAGTAAATGCAGCAGGGAATTCGCAGTAGTTATTTCATAAACAGATCTAATTTGTACGTAACCGGTTTAAATTCCGGGATTCAAACTCCAGCGTTCTCGCAATCCTTTTGTTACTGAATGGTGTTGTCAAGTAATACCTACAGGTAATTCAAAAATTAAATTTGTTTTTATTTTATAATATAACTTTTATTTAACTCATTCTTTCTTGCTTTAATTTGACAATTTTAGGAGATTACGAATCGACCATCAAAGCTATTCTCATCAATAAAAGAAAAAGTGTTCGTAAAAAATGACGATCGGAGCATTTTATCTAGAATTGTTAAAATAAACGCAGTCGAAGGTTCTTGAGAAAATATCCATGGGGAACTATCCTGAATTTTACGAGAAGCTATCTCCAAAAAAATATAGGAACAATTTAGTAATCATTTCCACAGGGAATAAGTAAAGCAAGGACGGGTCTAAAAAGCAAGAAATCGCGTCGTATATCGATTTTTGAAGGAACCGTAAATATTTGTCTCTATCTCATAAATATTAAGGACAGTATTATTCTTCTAGCATAGAGTCAAAATAATTGAAAAACTGACGACTTGTTACGTAACGAGCGCGAAAATTTTACAAATAGAACTCAGTCAGTGGATTTTCCTACACATTATTCACTTTCAAGATAGATCAGATTAAAGTAGACGTGAACACATGTTCACCTAATGCTTATGTCTACTGAAATTTTCCAGGGTTGTATTCGGTTATTAGGTGCACCTCGATATATTTTCTCATAATTATAGCTTTTAGTGATTTTTCCGCATTTTATAGAAAAAATCCATCAAATGTAGATACCTACAGTGCATTCTGTAAATAATGTAATCTTTATTGCTGTTGAAATCGATAACTTTACATGTTTAATTAAAACACAGTCAAAATTATACAAATGTTTGATAAATTCTAAAAAATATGACCACATGTGTCTTTTGAACTTTTTTAATCATTTTTTTTAACAATTGTAATTTTGAAACTTCTCATATAAGAAAAAGTGTATCTGCATTATGTAATAATAAAATTTTTTTGTAGACCTAAAGCAGACCATTCTCCCTCATCTACCTTATAATTCAGATTTTCATTCTTCCTACTTCATGGAACTCGTCTATAAAAGGAATTTCCAAAAAAGAATAAGTTGTTCTCGAATAAAAAAAGAGGCGGGCGTGTATTAATGTACACTCGTAAGAATTGAAACTTCTTTGGATTATATACAAAAACTGTCTTAAACTATTGTATTAATTAATTACTAAACACCAGAATAGATGAATGCGGAATATTGGTTTGTTAAAGTGAAACTTTTATTACATCGCCTCAAATTGTTTCGTCCATCTATAGGGATAAAACTGAAAGGCGCTCGGCAGAGCACCCAATGCCAATATGGCGGCGCCCATGGCTCGCATGAGCTAACCGTGTAGCATTTATATTCTCACTCATTCGTGCAAGTGCATGACAATTACATGTATAGACTATGAAACTCAAAGCGAAGATAAAATTATTGATAGAAAAACTGAAGTTCAAAATGATTCAATGCTTTAAATAAATATTGTTCTCAGTTTTTAAATTGCGTCTATCATCTGTTTGTATTTATTATGTATTCCGTACTCATACGCAAATTGAAATTAAAATTTATAGTTGGATATTTTGTTTACTATTGATTTGCCATTACCATTCCCATTCTCCAATCATTAAGATAAGATTAAAAACGCGATTTTAATTTTAATACTCTAAATCGAATAAATTTCCGAAAATTTCAAGTTGCCTACAATCCGAAAAGTTTCACTTGCATTGTGGTTTCATAAAACCACACAATTGTTTTTTTTTTAACGTTTACTATTGCACTGTATGAAATTACTGAGAGAAATTAGAAATCAAAACAAACACAAACCGATGTGCAATTCATATATAGTACAGCGTAGGCGCGATCTGGTGACAATAGTTGTAACCGTTAATCCGAAAATTGCCATTTCGACATTTCTGAAGCCTATTAAAATGACATCTTTTGGACATCCCCGTCAGGGGTCACACGTGGCGCGTGACACGTGACGCTGTAACCCGTGACGTTACACTTTTCGGTTTTATACCTAGTAAATGTCCTTCCTACCCTTGACCAAGAAGTTTTACTTCAAAAAAATTGCTACAACTGTTCGAAACTGAGTGCTTTTATACAAATATGTGTCAGAACTACGAAAATTGTAATCTAGAATATTTTTTTAGGTCCAACTTAAATTTGAACGCCCCCAGTAGCTTTAATTATTTCCTTTTTTCTTGAATGGAGCCTCGTTATTTCTAATAACACAGAATACCACCCGGTGTACGCAGATTTTGTTCTGGTTCATTATAATGTATGTGACGGTTATTGATGTATGCAGCTTCGTTCTCGACAACATTGATCGCACCTACTGGAAAATTCAGTCAAAGTAATATAGGAGTTAAGGGATTCGCTGTTCGATGGTGGAAAATTAGAATTCCGATTTACGGCGGGAAAAATGAGCTTCACGGCACATTTTCTTTTACATCTTTTGTTTTTTCATGCTGCGCGTCTCGTAAAAATTTTCACATCGAAAATTACGTTTAAGCGATGCTTCTACGCGTCAGTGCTAATCCAATTGCAAAATAATTGTCTACTAAAATATTGACATTGCTTATGTTGAATTTTCTTGTTTCGTACAGAGTGAATCATTCATAAAGTATAATGAGGTGACCTAACTAAATCGTAGTGGTCTAAAATCGCAGAAATACTTTATTTTCTGTAGTCAGTCAAGTAATGTGGTAAATTCTTAATCCACATATATTTCGGATTGTTTGTATATTTAGGTATCCAAACAAGCGAGGAGAAAATCCATACATCAAAGTATCTAAGCAGTACTCTAGAAAAATATACGGGGTCTCCTCAAAAAGTATCGCGAATTTT
This sequence comes from Agrilus planipennis, assembly GCF_000699045.2. Classification (NCBI taxonomy): domain Eukaryota; kingdom Metazoa; phylum Arthropoda; class Insecta; order Coleoptera; family Buprestidae; genus Agrilus; species Agrilus planipennis. Next base: position 736,660 of record NW_020438890.1, read on the forward strand.
GTGTTTTTTCAAAAATTATTTATTTATTCATGAATATCTATTTTGTCCTCTTTAAAGTAATCCCAACAAGATACTATACACTTGCGCCAATCCTCGACGCACTTCAAAAAATCGTTTTTTATGATTTTGTTCAGCTCCTCCTTTGATGCTGTCTTTATTTCCTCAAATGTAGCCTAGCTCCGTCGTTCCATGGGCCTCTTCAGTTTTGGGAATAAGAAAAAGTCACATGGGACCAGAGTTGAGGAATACGGTGGCTGTGGTATTTACTGTGTTGTTTTGGGCCAAAAATTCCCGCACAAACAACTATGTGTGGACAGTGGTGTTATCATGGCATAAAAGCCAAATTTTTTGTTCTTCCACAAATAGGGGCATTTCTGACGGATTGATTCGCGCAAATTTGCTCATAACTTGCAGATAATATTCCTTATTGACCGTTATAATCTGTAGCAAGAACTCATGACGCACCACGCTTCTTCAATCGAAGAAAACTGTAAGTAAAACCTTTACAACTTGGCGCACTTTTTTCGGACTTGGCTCGTGCGGCAGATTCCATTGGGATGATTAGGTTTGGATTCCACGTCATAACCATAAAGCCATTATTCGTCATCAGTTATGATCCCCCAGAGCAAATTTGAGTCGTCGCAGACAGAGTCCCACGGCTCCTTAGCAATGTTAATGTGATGCTGTTATTACTAGAAATTGAGCAATTTTGATACCAATTTCGGGGCGACGCATCTCATGCCCAAATCATAGGTAAAAATCGAATGGCAGAAGCAAATCGATATGTTTAGGTCCTCAACAACTTCTCTAACGATGATTCGACGATTGGCCAGTTTTATTGTCTTCACTTCATCAATGTTTTCGTCTGTTGTTGACGTGCTCGGGCGTCCGGCACGCTCTTCGTCGCTCACATCTTCTCGACCCTCTGAGAACATTTTGTACCACCGATAAACGTTGCCTATTCAGTTCAAGGTAGCTTCACCATACGCCATAGTCAACATTCGGAATGCATCCGCGCACTTAATTTTTTTTTTAACACTAAATTTTATACGTATTCTTTAATCCATTTTTTGGAATAGGCAAAAATCGAAGACGAGCCAAAACACATGCAGGCAAAGCAGCTGTCAAAAATTAACTGAACATTCAACATGGTCGAACATGAGAAACATGAGTACCAACATAACGCCACAAAAAAAAATCGAAAATTGTACATACGTAACCCGGAAAATTCAAAATTCGCGATACTATTTGAACAGACCTTGTATGTACAGGTAGTCGACGATCTGTGATAATCACCGACCAGAAGATTTACGTTTTTACTTTCTCAGAAAAAGTGGGCTATTGCTTCTCTCGTTAAAAATAAATTCGTGAAAGAACATTTTAAAGATGCCCTTCAAAGCATTAGTGAATTAATTATATTATTGAACCAAATCTACCCGCTACAGATAACCTTAAACTAATAAGGAAAAATTGTTGCTGCTGTCGCTACCTCGCTGGAAATCGAACTCGGGCCCCTAGTTTAATGCACCAGTACTCTACCCGAGATAAAAATGTTCAGTCTCTCAGAGTCTCTGAAAGCGAGACTCGAGTCTCCGTCTCTCATCGAGTCTCTCTGGTGTCTCTGAGACTGTCGAGAGACAGCTGTTTAGCGTCTCTGAACGAGATACTCGAGTCGCTTATAGAGAGATCCTCATTTTGTATCTAGTCTCTGAGCGAAAGACTCGAATCTCTCAATAATTGATGTCTCGATAGACATGGTTAAAATTTTCTTCTTAAGTTCAACATATTTCAGAGATCCCAGACTTTCTACGAGAGACTCGAGTCTCTCAATTTTTCAGTTTTATTCATTCAGTCTCTTTGTGAGAAACTCAAATCTCTGAATTAACAATTTTATCGTTCGAGTCTCTCATACAGAGACTGTGAGAGATCCATAAAAACACATAAGCAATAACTGAGAGGCTGCGAGAGACGCTTTCAGAGACTATGAAAGACTCAGAGAGACAGGAGAGAGACTGAAATTTTTGTCTAGGGTAGGGGAGACCGGGGATAGTTGACTATAGGGGTAGGTAGACTAACTACCTAAAACTCGTCGACAGTGTATGAACTATGTCATCTGATCATAGCCAAGCATTACATTTCGCGTCACGCTCAGTTGTCTGAAGCGCTACATCGCGGTCGTGCGTTGTTTTCGAACAGTGACATGTTTTTCATATTTCAATCACATAAGTAATATTTTGATATATTGTATTTTTTGATCTGATGCCTACTCGTTTTATGTAAATCATTTTTCTATTAGTCCTAGCGTTTAATGAGGGCACATTTATCATATTTCATATCTTATTTTTCAAGTCAACGGCAGTGTTTAGGCTAGCCATGCGATCAAAATTAAAAATGGCGTCTGGGGTTGGTAGACCAATTTTTTTCGGGGCTGGTTGAATAATTATTCAACCAACCCCAATGAAATATGTAGTTGAAAACAACACATAAATTAACTTTTTATTGGACTTTTAAATCGTTACGTGGCCAAATTAAAAGAAAAATTAGAACAGAATCCGAAATTGACGAGAGCAGAATTAACCCTGGACACAGTGGAATATATAAAAAATTGACAAATTTTTACTAATCTAGAAGAGGAAACTTTAGCCAGTTTATTTTTTAACAAAAGGTTCAATTATATTAAAAAAATGTTTAATTATTTGCTCCTTCTCATGATTTGACTCTTACTGGTACATGAGTCAACTTACCCCGGGCATATGGTCTACCTACCCCGGGCCAGGGGTAGATTGACTAAGATTTAATATTTTGTAAAATGCATTAAATCATCACTATTATACTAAACTAAGAACTAAATATTACATATTTTTATTAGGTTAATAGATTTTCTATCAATTAACATGCTTTTCTTGTCTATATACATTAAGACACAAAAAATATGAACTATTCAGTAAAAAACTAGTCAACCATCCCCGGTCTCCCCTACCATTAAGCTACGAGGAGGTGACAGCAGCAAATGCGTCAATACGTACCTATAAAGTCACATTCACACGGTGCGGTAACGACACGATTTACTGGACGTATCATTTTGGAACGCCGCTTTCACATTATGCGACCAAATATTGTTTCGACAACGTTCCAAGTTGAAACGCAGGCCTAACTATCCTCGCAGTGTTGTCTGGTTTAGTTGTATCTGTCTAATGGAGCGAAAAACAGTAATTCTATTAAATCGACTATTTCGTAATTGAAGGTTTTTTTCTTTGAGAAAGGCATGTTAATGGCTGCAAGTCGCGGTTAGCACTAGATACTAGCTTATCATACACTTGAGGCGGAAATGAGTATCGGCAACCATTGACAACGATAAGTTCGTGCGACACAGGACACGTCTGAAAGCGTAGATACATTGAATATACACGTGTCGTGTAGTATTTTTATAGCACGATTTGCTAATACAAATTGGAATGCATTTGCGACAGTTCTTACTGCAACGATTTTAATATCGGATCGCATCAGTGTGAAAGCGTTCGCTTTAAACTCATTTATTTTGGATATACTTTTGTGTCATTGCGATTTACTGCATGCTGTAAATCTTGTCGTTATCGTACTGTGTGAAAGTGGCCTAAAAGTACGATTGTGAAACGTACACCAACTCTTACTAATGCATTGAATTTAGCCCTATAATTCACGCCCCTCAAAGTTTAGGATTTTTTTCTGGAATCACAATTTAAACAAACCCTCTTCAGAACGCGAACAATAGAATTCAGAACTTCAATAACCTTGTAACTTTGTAACGCTCACGTTATGTAACATATTTCATCATCGTCATCCTTATAATAGTTTAATTTACTATCATCCTTTTGTTCTTTGTGTTGAATTAGGTTAGGTGTTAATGTGACGGACGACAAATCAGATGAACGAGACTGTCTACCTTTAAAAATTTTGAAAGACTTTTTTCTATAGGTTCAGACTTTTCCAAATTCATGAGCGCTATTGGAGTGGAACCTAAAGTTTTATTTATTTCGGAATAATCTGAAGTTTTAAGTTTAACTCCGTGTGACCTCTGATCAGAGGTGAGTTGATTTGAAGTTGAGGAGATTAACTAAGTTACTTCCATCAGAAATTGAATAAAAGTGACTATTTTACTTTTGTAGTGGTAGCAATTGTAAGCTGAAAATGTAATTATGTAATAAAACTTACAATACCACTGGAAAATTATGTGTGATACTGAATTATATCTAGTTATTACGGCGGTTGCTTTTACGTACGTATAAAGTTATTGACAAGAATGTCCCATGTATAGTTGAAACGTTCAAAATTGGCACAGTCTACAATAAAACTATTACACTTACCTTCTTTCAACTTACTAACTAGACTAGAGCGGTTGTTGACAGGACGCCTACTTTTACTCACGACAGACGTAGGAAATTTCGTAAACATAGGAAAGAGATGTCAGGGAGGAATTGCAGCGGACACTAATCATCATCATCATAAGGTCATCAGTCCTAAGACTGGTTGGACACGTACCTCCACTCTTTCCTATCCTAAGCTAAACTTCGCATTTCCCTAAAACTAGAACAACCCACATCCTTAACTATTTGCGAACAGTAATCTAATCTAGGTCTACCTCTACCCCTCCTAACTAATAAAGAAAAAGAAATAGCATTACACAAATTAATGCATAACTGAAACAACTGCAGACAAGCAGAATTTGAGCATGTTGCCACAATCGAACTTTAAAGAAAGTTCAACATTCTCAGGAATTTAGGAAAGCAAAGACACTTGTTTAAAGAAATAATTCCAACTAGACAGTCATAAAGCCGATCCTGATTTTTTGCGTAGCTAAGCAACCTCTAACAGCTGCACCGCTTATTATTATTATTCGGTTGTCTCTTTTCACTTTATCTGTACTAAGTACTCATAAAGCGTTTCCTAACTTAAAAGGGGCGTGTTCAATCTGCAGCAAATGACTGCAGTTCCAAATAGAAACAAGAAAGAAGATACATCTATTCTCACAGATAATTTATTGTGGATTTTGCCAGTTTTGATCGTCCTAACTATACCCATATCTAATAAAACACCACACTGAAGCAAATAGGTATCAACTTTTGCTGGTATTCGGGCTGAAGTAAACTTGTCAAATGCAGTAAAGTTGTTTCACAACAATTTTCATATTCCAACTACATTCAAACAAACGTTAGCATGCAGATATTCATTGTTCTTTTTCCTAAAGCGTTTCTATATATTGGAAACAAAACAAAAACAAATGAAATCGTTAAGGTTCGTCATGTATTTTTAGGAACAATAGGCTGTACTATTTTTAATTATGAGCTATTATAAAAAACACGAAATAGTGTTTGTAGATATACAGATGCCTAGGGAGTGGAGAAAAAACTTGAATAAAAGAAGAATTGAACAGAGAATCACATCAATCTAAATGGTGATATGTAATTGATGACTACTTTACTAAATGTGAAGTTAGGTAATGTGAAGCGGTTGGATTACGGTTATTAATTGATATGCACAATTCTATTGGTACTCTATTAGGTGCTAATGTCAGTGTTAATCAAAGGTACCGTCTTTAAGGCCCCATATCAGTCGTTTCTAGACAAATGAGATTTTTTTAAATCTTATTAATTGGATTACTCCTGATGTATGCAAGACAGAAGAGTGGTCGAAGTCTGAAATCAAAGTTATTATTAACTACACAATTACGAAGCGCTTTTTTTAAATGCACTTTTCGTTTATGTTTTATTACCCCTCCTAACTTCCGTTTCTACCTCTAATATATCTCTAACCAGAACTTCATACCTAAGAAGATGTCCTACTAACCTATCTCACCTATTTCCATTGACTCCTCTGTTCTTCTATTCTTTCTTATATCTCTATATTTCTAACCTTTTCTACCCACGATACCCTCGTCATTCGCCTGTAACACCACATTTCGAACGCTTCTAATCTTTTCTTTTCTGCCGCGACCTCACTGTTCCTGCTTTGCATCCGTACAGCGCCGTGTACCAAACATACACCTTTAACAATCATTTTCGAATTTCTAAATTAACCTTTCGCGACCATAGAAGTAACTTCTTTTTATTGAAAGCGACTCGACCCTCTGCTTCATATCCCTACTACTCCTTCCGTCCTGACTTATCTGACTTCCTAGATACTTAAAATCGGCCACTTCTTCTAATTTTTCGTCTCCAACCTTTATATTCATTCTTTCCCTACTTTTTCTTCCCTTGCATACCAGTATTTTTGTTTTACTTTTATTTATTTTCATACAGGACTGTTTTGTGAATGCCGCTTCTATTTTATTTAAAGCTATCTCTAACTCTTCCTTGCTAGATGTTAAAACTGCAAATCTAAGCATACTAATATTTCTATCCCTACAGTTTTACTGTCTTTAATGACGTTGGTCGCGTCTTCTATGTATAGATTAAAAAGTAGCGGTGACAGTGTGCATCCCTGTCTGACTCCCGTCCTAATATTATTTCTCTATATTGCAGCCCCAGCTCTATAACTGCCTGTTGCTCTTTATACAAAGTAAGTATCAGTTTTCTATCTTTGTAACTAATTCCTAAATTTTTAAGCATATTTAACATATATATAGCGATACTATACGTACATTGCTTAGCATTCGGGAGGGTGCCGGTTCGATTCCGGGTCCGTCTGCCTTGGTCCAAGATTTTCTGTGGTTTCCTTGGATCACTTAGGCAAATGCTGAGGCAGTAATATTCAACAAATAATCTTTCATTCTCTTCTGTCTTCATTTCGTTCGTCTCATCTTTCTCACCCGAACCACCACCCACCCATTTCCACGATTCCTGAAAGCAGGCTGAAGAGGGCCTTCCGCCCTACCTTCCGGCATAGTCCGGAGGGACTGCCCGCCCACTAGCATTACTGGCTGGTGGGAATGAAACACCCAAAAGTTTTTTTTTAAATACGTACAATTAATGCTTAAGCAGGTACATGACCCAAACAAACTATAACCTCAATTATGATATATCACCCTAATAAACTGTTACAAGGGAGCCGCACTAAACAAACCTCCCTTGCCGTTTTTAATTTGACGTGTTTTCTAAAAGAGGTTGTCTAGTTCGAAAACGATTTGTTTAAACCACTGATACGGCCCCTTAAGTTCCAAAGAGAAGAATGAATAATTAGCAGTCGTAGCATACATTTAACCCGTCATTTCTAGAATACGTAAGCGAATTAAATATATATATATTTGCTAATACAAATTNACGCTAAATTTAGAGGGTTTGTCAACCGACTTTCATTTTTATAGCAGATTTTCAATCGGCATGGTATAATAGACACGATTTCAAACAGGCAAATCTAAAATACTACTGTAAAAACGTCATGTTTACAAAGTAATCTGTTAGTGACTGGGTGGATGAACGGTTCATTGCATCAAATTGCAATTTTAAAAACAAAGAATTTCACTAAATAAAACAATGAGAAACGGTTACGCGTACATTTTTTCCTGTCCCATTTGTTGGTACATAGCGACATATTTTTCTCCCTAATGCCTATCCACTACATTGAACTCGAACGCCTCTAAAAGCATTGAAATGTGCGTTTAATAGGGATATTCTATTTTTTGCTCGGTTTTGCATTAAACGTACGGGAAATGCAAACAAAAAGTTTTGTGTTAGGCTCATCTGCCTCATATAAATCATTGAGTATTCGTGCAAACAAACGCGGATGGCTTTAAATCAAAATTAACAGGATTTTGTTTGGGGAAGATATTCAATAATACATTGTTGTATTTCATTTGCCGAAAGCTCTTATTGATGTATGTATGTTATCACTATAGCTTAGTTTGTTAGTTTAGTATACTCCTATTGGCTCAGTTCACCGACAACTGAAAATACTGAATTTTATATTAACTGCTTCATTGGCGAATTTAATGCACGTATCGAAAAGAGAAAACAGGTGTTTTGATGATAAACCTTACAACTGCAGCACGTTGAGCAACCTAACGCGCTACGATACACGGTGGACACGCCAGGTAGGTAATTATTTTATAGCATTGGTTACGAACCTTTATAATTTATGATTACAAAGACTGTAATTTACATATGAGTAGTTGGACAGACGAACAGACTTCGAGGGTTCTATTTCGTCCACTTAGCTAAGGAACCCTGAAGAAACCCATCATCTTATCTTCTTCGTAAGCGATTTATCATATATGCAATGTATTCAGGCAGTTCAAAGCACGATAAGTTTTAGTTGTATTGTTTATCAATTTTTTTATTTAAACACCCGAATAATCCAATATTCTCTATATTTGGTTTCCGGGATTTCAAGTTTCTTGTATAGTAAGCGCAACGACTGGAATCAACCTAAAATTAGGGGAAATGATGAACCTAGATTCCACTTGAGACGAAGCCGCAACCAGCAAATGTTTTAAGCAATGAGTTAAGGATTGGCTAATAAATTTTTTATAGAGATACCTCCTTTAAATTTGTACCTGCTACACTACGATTCAACGGAACTCAATTTAGTACGCACTAACGTCGCTGTTTCATTAGACATACTTTTATTAACGATGTAACGTGTCATCTAACATCAGGGAATGAAACTAGTTTACACGAAAAGTGATAGCCGTCAGATGTACTTTTAGTACTTTCCACATCATTGCCATTGCCAGCAAACTCAGATAAATCGTTCTCTTTAGTTCGACTAAACTTTTAACTGGATTATTCTATATTTAGTTATCTTGTAAACAGTAAGAGGCATATGAACTCACTAAAAGAAACGAGTTAACAAAAACGAATAAAATTTTTAGTTAACAATTTATCGCAACTACCAAACGTGGATCGCAATTTCGATATATTTTGGTCTCATCAGTACGCCGTAGGAAATCTCGATAAATCAGCTACCAAGCAGAAGGTGCTCTGTGTTACTCAAATAAGTAGCAAGCTTGCAGCGTATGATAGGGCACTATATAACATGAAAATTGAGCAAACGTTTGACGTTGTAGACTTTTGTGAATGTAGTCAGTCGCAGTTATTAACAGTAAGTCAGTGTGTTACTATCATAGGTCAGTGTAGAAAAGTGGTTGCTACAATGACGTTTAACAAGGCAGAACTTTGTGGCATGATACGCAAAACATCTTAAACATACATTCTATGACACCAGAACTATATCGCCGCTGTAAAAAACGAAATTCTTGATTTCATACAAGACAAAAACCTTGAATTTATAACCAACGCAATTTTCTCTACAGTTTTATTAAATTTTCAGCCCAATTTTTGTATACAGAGATTGAACTCCTTGTCTGTAGCTTTCATACCATCACATTGGTCAGGTTGTTGTTAACTAATTTCTTGAATCACTACCTAAGCCTTATTTGATATTCACCACAATCCAATGTTATCCAGGTGGTAAATACCCGAGTTGATGATTTGCACAAATTTGGACCAGCAAAAAGGAACTAAACATTGACTTGACCAGTGTTCTGCAAATTTCAAGTGCCAAAGTTCGATACCTTAACGTTTTGCCACGTTTGGTCCAGTACTAGGCAGCAATCTAATACAGTATAGGTTGGCCAGTACTGGACAATCTCGAAGTGCCAATTCGTAATATGGGATTGTAACACTCTTATCAATTCACTGCTCACTGCATTGCAGTCCGCCTAAACGTTAGCTTAGTTAAATTGACAAGAGGTAAATTTGTTGTTGTCTTTTTAGAATTGACCTCATTTCATCCATGACGTATGGGATTAACAATTATTCAGATTGTTTCAGTTGAAAGACCGAATATTCTCATCAGAAATCGAATTTGACATTTATACCTAAAACTTTTTACTCTATTTTATTATTTCAGTGATTAGAAGTTAACGTATTTACCAAGAAGACTAAAATAAGACTAAAAACTAAGTAGGGGGTAGTAGGAGCGAATAAAGCATTGCGTTGTATTATTAATATAGATAATGAATAATTGAATACAGAAGTGTTAAGTCTTCTTATAATGAACGATTGTATTATATTCTGTGCAGTACAACAAAATATTGTACCCAAACATCAGCAATTAGTCGTAAAGATATCTCATTTATTCCTAAGTCAAAAATTAATGTATTAGTCGTCAAAACATCGACTTCTTATATTATTCATAAATAAAGTTTTTGTTTTAAAAACAAGTTTTAAATATGGACAAAAATAACGTAGGTAGGTACCTAATCGCTGTGCATTAACAGCTGATAATACCGAACAAAGAAATTCGAAATCTAAGCGCGGATCGTGATTTCGATCTTGTTGAATCTCATCAGCGTGTCGCAGAAAGTTTCGACAGAACACAGAGCAACTCTACCTGCTGCCTTAACACTGCGTTTTATAAATTCTATCGACAGAATACTGACCCCTTCGAATTTCTTTGTTCGATTTTGGTAACGTGTCTATCACGTAATGGTGAGCTACGCCGTGGATTCAGTTCAGTAAGTAGATATCCATCTATTTAAATGAACCTTGTTGAGCATAATGAATTCCACTAAATGTACCATTGTACTACAGATGGCGTTTACCGCGCCATTTGTAGGATTTGATAATACCGAGATTAATACTCAGTTGTTCATTGCACAACGTCCTCTGCGTTTTCTATTCATTATTACTCATAATTCTTCTCACTCCTAGTCTTCTTGGTGCCTACAACAGCCGTTGTCATAATACTGTCGTTTATAATATTTCCAATCAAATGTTTAATTTCAGAAAATACTACAAACGGCACAGTGAACGCCATCTGTAGCACGATGCTACATTTTAGGATTACGTATTTTATTTACGTAGCATCGTGCTACAGATGGCGTTCACTGTGCCGTTTGTAGTATTTTCTGAAACGCACTGTTAAGACAGCATGTAAAAGTTGATCTGTGTTCTGTCGGAGCTGCCTGCGACGCGCTGATGAGATCCAAAAAGATCGAAATCGCGATCCGCGTCTGGCAGTTTCGACAGAATACAGACCACTTCGAATTATTTTAAATGTTTAATTTCTCAATTTCGTATTAATTCAGCAAATTTACGCTCATACGACCTTTGACATTAAACCGAGTACAATAAATGCCTGTTTGAAATCTAGATTGCATTTGCCATTAAATAATATAAACAAATAGTGATTGTTAACTCATGAATAATTTCAATAATAGAAATTCGGTTTAAAATATTAGCTGATGTATGCGCCTTGTTACCTACAGGTGTGACATGATGCATGATATGTAGGTATTTGTAACAAATGTATAATTTCTGGGAAAATTCAAACAAATGAAATCGAAAATGTAAATTATGCAACTAAAATCGCTAATAATACTCATGTACAGCAAAGGAAAAGTATATAATGAACAGAAATATTATCAATTTTAATAAACAGGATTTTGATTGTATGATAATTTATAATGGTTAAATTTCCATGAAATGAGTTCCCCAAATTTATTAATAGATATATTTAATGAATTTAATTACCTATGTAGTATAATGAATGTTGAACAAATAGATATTTCCATTGTTTTAGGGAGTACCGAAACTCGAACAAACAAGCATCGTATTTTGATTTTTTATACTTAGAATCAGGGGTGAAATGGAGAATATAGTTGGGACGTTCAAAATCGACATAGTCCGCAATAAATCTGTCGTATTTACTTTTTTTCCAACTTACTAACTAGAGTAGAGCGGTTGCTGACAGAACGCCTAATTTTACTCACGACGCTGTGCCCATCACCTCCACCTGCAAATCCTCCAAGACATTTACATGCGGATTCTTCATTCCGCACTTAACTGCTCCTGATTAGTCATAAACGTCTAAATTCAGAAATGAGCTAGTGTAGCGGCAAACCTCCGAACCAGTATCAGAACACCCAAACCCATCCATTTCGACAGTTTCTGACTTCGACCCTAAACTGAACGACCACTTTCGAAGGCTCTGCCACCTTCTACTCTGAGCTGCTTCCTCCCGCTCGTTCCCAGTTTCGCTTTCTTAGAGCGAGTACTCACCCAAATAATCTGAAGTGGCCACCGATTTGTATTCCATTCACCTTTCTTTCCAAATTATTCCTCCCCTACACTCAAGCCCCTTTCCGTTCTCAATCATTCTCCACAAAACCTTACCTGGAACGTAGAATCCTCTGGTTGATCTCCCTACTCGAGGAGGGGCTTTAGTCGGTAGACGCTTCGGTGAATCCGACATTACCCGCCTTTAAGGGGTATCTTTTGAAGATATCCCTTCCACGAGGAAAAATTTAACAAAAAAAAATTAGTACAGGCATCTTCGACATTCCACCCACCCACGGCAAGGAAGAGGGAGATTACCAGTCACTATCAAGCACTTTAGTCTCTAGCTTGCTTTTCTTGGTTACCACCCGGTACACTACCAACAACTTACCCATATTTAGTTCCACCACACTATTGTGGTATATATGCAGTTATTTTTCTATATTCAAGGTTAGTATTACTTAACTTTTTTTTATAAATTTTGTGAATTTGTTGTTATCTATTGTAAATATTCTTTATCGTTACAGTTCAGTCACGTTGTTTGTAATATACTCTTCTAATCTATTGCTGTTACATTTTTATCATATTTTGTTCCGTTCTTGATTTTCTCTACATATATACCATTTATTCAACTTTTTTACAGTTATCTTTACATACATTACAAACATAAACAACGAATTTCTTCCTACTTTCATTGACATAAAAAATAAGAAAAAGTAAACAATAAGCAAAAATAGTTTTTCTTAAAATTAACTACACCATACTCACATTTTTATAATTTCTAATAAAAATATTGTATAAACAACGAACATTCGTTAACTTATAAACATAACTAATAACAGAAAATAAAAAACAACAACTCAAAACATTTTCTACTTTTTGTTTCATTCCTATTACATCCTTTTACTATCTTTTGTTTCCCTTGTTTTTTTAAATACCTTTTTTTCAAAAACCTAGTCCATCTCACTGTACTTATTCAATGTTTTGTTCTCCATACCTTCATCCAATACATGCCTCAAGTTTTCTATTTCAATTCCACAAATCCTACATCTTCTCTCCTCCTGTTTTAACCTGTTTTTATTTTCATTACATTCATTCCCCATTCTAAATCTTGCTATTATTCCTATATCCTTATTCTTAATTAAGCATTCAGGTATAATGTCATTTTACCAATCTTCCCACATCCATTCTCTCATCCCTTCTGAATATTTTGAACAATTTTTCTTAGATGCTCTATCCTTTTTGTTTCTCTTTATATATTCCTTATCATATTACTTACATTTAACCCCTTATTTTTCCATTCAATTAGTTGCTTCGTTGTTGATTTTCATTTTCCTAGTCATATCTGTTTCTCATACCTATTCTCAGATCTTTTCTTCTCCATATCGCTTTCCTTATATCATCGTCTTTTATGTTTCTCAGCTTTTCCTCATACTTGATCATTCTTCTTCTGGCTCCTTCTACCATTTCTCCACATTTCGTTTCTCTCTTTATTATACAATCTGGTGTGCTTCTATCTAAAGATATAACCCAAATTATATCTTCTATAAATTTTTTCTATGTGTTCATATTTTTTTTACCCCCATATTTCAGTCCCATGAAACATAATGATTCTTATACATCATCCTTATTTCTCAATTGTTTTCGTTATATTTTTTGTGTTGTGTTTTTTAATTAGTTTAGGCCTTAGTATTGTACATAGTAGCTTTATAGTAAGTTAGATTTAATTGCGAGTAGCTATATAAACTGGTCAAACAAAGCAAGACCATATCAATCAAATTACAGTCTATTTCAATTTGTTAGAATTGTGACCTTGAAGAAATCGGCGCGAAGATAGAAAGAATACACACTAGGCGTGAGCAAGACAGAAATAGTTGGAACAAACCTGAACGATCAGAGCTCTCGATGGGCGGTTTTAGGAGATCTGCTAGAACTGTACAGTACTAGACGAAAATGTTTAGCAATTTCTTAAAACAAACATGTATATAAATTAACAATAGAAAACAAAGTAAAAGTTTTATAGGTGTGTAGAACGTTAAGTTAATTCACTTGTTATTATTTTTAGCTAAATATGCTTTTAAATAAAGCATATGCTTAAATTTTAAAGAGGCAGTTTAAATTATTTTACAAATGGTACTGTACACTTTTGTCTAGTTCTCGCTCGATGATCGGTGGAGAAATGAGCTCCGCAGACAAATATGATTGAATTTGGAATTATGCTACGGCGCATCCTAATAAAGGGAAGGGGCATATCTCTAACTTCTTGAAACGAATATTACACATTTTTGCTCACGTTACATATAAAAAAAAACTGCCGACAAATGCGTAGCCTGTAAAATTAGGTCGGAATAGTATGATAACTAAGTTTTCACTTGGTTTACTTCGAGACGGAATCCTACCATAGCGAATATTGAAGGATGCTAAAAATAACTATGCAGAAAGTGTGTTTTTCTTTAATTTTCTTCTTGTTGTTATTATACACATTCACTTAAAAGCGACAATGAAGAAATACCGAATTATCATTTCATCATCGTAGTGGTGCTTAAGTAACAATAGTAAATTGAAATACTTGCCTGGTTTGAAAATTATTATTATGCCTGCAGCAGGTATTTATTAGAAGTCGTCAGATACCTACCTATATCGAATTAAATTTTTATCGTAATGTTATGGTAATGCATCACGGGTTAGTTTGCTGTTGTAATTTTACCTTCCCTGGAATAATAACTTTTCTGGGGTTCTCTATCGCTGTAAATAACCGGATTATATATGAATCCTATTGTAAAGTTAATTTTGAGTAATCCTACCTACACAAAGGGTCACAAAACCCAGATTACTAGCCGGAACTAATCTCAAAGAGGCGCTTAATAAATTCTGTGAATAAATTGACTAACTAAGCAGCAAAAAATATGTTTCATTAGGAAATACAACGAGGTCAAATAATAAACGGATGCAAAAGTTAATTTAGTCGTTTATACAATATTAAATATACAAGTCCTATTACGAAATAGAACTTTGGGTAAAAGAGAAAATTGCTTTTGATTTATTAATTAAAGTTAATAAGCAATTAAAGCAATGAATCAAAAGCAATTTTGAGCTAGAGAAACGCCTAATATTTCATATTTTGTTATAAATTCAAAAATACATTTTGGAAATATTGTAAATTGTAAAATAATTATTAACACTATAATATTGTATCGACTAGTAGGTAGTCACTTCTAACACACCTATGTAACGGTCCCACCCCATCAAGATTTTGATTTATCGTAACATTCAACTCCCAATAATTTTATTTAGTTTTTATTTACATTTAACATTGAACTTAGTACACCGAAATTGATTACTGTCTTCCCTCTTAATTGTCTTGTTCTCCACTCCATTATTCTGTATTCACTAACTCTTTTTTTAAGTGAAATGTATATAAGTCTGTACACTTTTAAGATAAGACACAATTTTTGTTACAACTTTTTTTAATTTTTTATCTATCTTACTACTTTCAGTTATTTGTAGTTGTTCATTTATTGTGACCATTTTTAGCCCTTCTGTTATTTGTTCTGGTTCCTGTGCAGGCTTATCTAATGTCACATTTTTTGTTAATTTTAATACAGATTGTGATCCCAGATTTTGCCTTTTAAGATTACTAGTAATTAAGCTATTTATTCTAGGNATATATAGAAGAAAGTCATTTTAGTTACACTATTTATAACTCAAGAGCGGCAGAATCGATTTGGCTGAAAATTAGTGAGGCGGCACCTTAGAGCTAAATGTAACGTTGTCTATGGTTAAGTATGATGTTTTAATGATAGTCATATTTACCTAAAACTTGGCTTTAATGCTTTTAATACCTATTTCACCATTTTACAAAATTCTACCTCTTTAGGAAGCTGAAAGGGGTTTGCAAAGTTTGCATGTTTGTTTTTGGTCCGATTTACTTGAAACTAATTAAAAAATTCAATCTCTGTTGGGTGGGATGAGTGGCGAAGAGGAGTTGCAATGTTTAAATTGGAACATATACTATTTGTGGTCAGATTTAGTTGAGACTTGGTTTTAATGGTCTCTCATTTAATTTCTGAAAGATCTATATAGACATTTTAAAAAATTCAATTCCCAATGGGGGGGATGGTGTTGCAATTTTTATTTGGGACGTACTTTATTTGTGGTTGAATTTACTTGAAACTTCGTACATAGGCTGTTTGATATTATTAATCAAATGAAAAGAGGTTGCAACGTTTCCATGGGGTATAGTTTATTCATACTCGAATTTACTCGAAGGTTGCTCATTGTTGAAATTAAGCAAATACGTGTTTTGACAATTTTCAAAAATCAACCCTTAAGGATGAAAAAGGAAAATTAGAACGTTGTAAGGGTCAATTGGGAGTCAAAAGGATTTATGGAGAAACAATATTAATTTCTGCGTGCGAAACCGCGGGGAAAAGCTAGTATACAGGGTTTGTCCGGAAAATAATAGGACTGATTTCCTTCCACCGCGACTGTACTTGCGTGCGCACACCGACTGGATTCAGTAGAGGGCATTTCTAGCTAACGAACGAGCGGCTGGTGAGTTGTCTCCGAGCACCTGAAGAGTCAGAACAGGCTTTTTCGCGCGATGTGTTTCTGTGAGTAGTGCAAGCCGAAAATGCAGCGTTCGTTAGAGCAGAGGTACGCGATTAAATTCTGTGTGAAACTCGGTAAATCTGCGACAGAGACGTTTGATATGATCAAGCAGGCTTACCCAGATGTTGCTTTAGCAAGAAGTGGTGTGTTTCGCGGGCACTAGGCCTTTTCAGAGGGCCGGGAAGAGGTCGCCGATGAAGACCGTGCTGGAAGACCTTCGACTTCGACAAACACCGACAATTTGATTCGTGTGCGCGAAGTTTTGAAGCATTTGAACATGCGCAAGGTGTGCGCGAAGATGGTCCCAAAAGTGCTCACTGACGACCAGAAATTGCGGCGAGTGGAAGTGTGCCAAGAAAATTTAAACATGTGAGAAAGTGACCCCCAATTTTTGAATAACGTAATCACAGATGACGAGTCATGGATCTTTGAGTATGATCCCGAGACAAAGAGGCAATCTTCCGAGTGGCACACGCCGGCGTCTCCTCGCCCAAAAAAGGGAAGAATGAGCAAATCCAAAAGGAAAATGATGCTCATTATTTTTTTAACATCAAAGGCATCGTCCACCATGAATTTGTTCCTCCTGGATAAACCGTCAACGCCAAGAGACTCAAACGAAGGGTCAATCGGGTCCGACAAGACATCGTAGCCGACTGGAAGTTGCACCACGACAACGCCTCGGCTCACACCGCCTTTCTTATGGACAGCTACTTGACCAAGGCCGGCATCCCAACTCTTCCGCAGCCATCCAACAGCCCAGATGTGCCCCCCCGATCTTTTTTTTTGTTTGCTCGCCTGAAAAGGCCAATGAAGGGCAAGAATTTTGAGACGACAGAGGAGATCTAAGCAGCATGCACCGAGGCTCTTAAGGCTATTGCGTGACGCCTTCAATGCTTGGAAATAGTGCTGGCAGCGCTGCATCGACGCAGAAGGAGCCTATTTTGAAAGTTTTTAAAGAATTGTAACGATTGGCTCAATAAAATTTTTTAAATCGACTCAGTCCTATTACTTTCCGGACAAACCGTGTATATACAAAAATCAATTGGTGTTAGTTAGTTTCGGTAAAACTCAAGAATGGCTTAGCCGATTTGAATTAGCTAAAAAATTTAAAAATTATTGTTTTTCTATTTCTATCATTATCTTCTATATTCACTTATACTACATAGCAACATATTTTAGCAAGACTCAAGGGCATTTAAGGTTGTCAATGTTTTAAAATTCTCTAGGTGAGACGGAAAATTTTGAGTGACTGAAAAAAATTACGGACAAATTTATACAGCTGTTCACGTGTAGAAAAGCTTTCATCTTTATATATTTATGCATCAGAAAACTGATCCAAAAACGTAGTGTATCAGAAAGCTTCAAATAGAATAAATGTACATGTCTTTTGTAGGTGATACGAAGTTCACCGGGCCAGCTAGTCCACAAAAATTATTCCATCTCACTATGGCTCCTTCAGAGGAAGAATAAGAACAATTAATACGTTAATTAATCAAAATACTCTCTTGCTACTGACAGTGATCTGATGGAGTACATCTTTTAAATTACTTATTTATTTTATTGAAAATAATTTGTGAATGTCGGGTGTGATTTCTTTTTAATATTGTAATGGGTTTAGCAAAATTAACTGACACTGATAACGACAAAAACTATTTATTTACATTAATTATTAAAGAAATTAAAAGCACTATTAAATTATTACTAAACATTGGTTATGAATTATTCTATTTATTTACACTTCTGTTGATATATCACTATTCACATATATATATATATATATGCATATTTGCATAACGCTAAATTTAGAGGGTTTGTCAACCGACTTTCATTTTTATAGCAGATTTTCAATCGGCATGGTATAATAGACACGATTTCAAACAGGCAAATCTAAAATACTACTGTAAAAACGTCATGTTTACAAAGTAATCTGTTAGTGACTGGGTGGATGAACGGTTCATTGCATCAAATTGCAATTTTAAAAACAAAGAATTTCACTAAATAAAACAATGAGAAACGGTTACGCGTACATTTTTTCCTGTCCCATTTGTTGGTACATAGCGACATATTTTTCTCCCTAATGCCTATCCACTACATTGAACTCGAACGCCTCTAAAAGCATTGAAATGTGCGTTTAATAGGGATATTCTATTTTTTGCTCGGTTTTGCATTAAACGTACGGGAAATGCAAACAAAAAGTTTTGTGTTAGGCTCATCTGCCTCATATAAATCATTGAGTATTCGTGCAAACAAACGCGGATGGCTTTAAATCAAAATTAACAGGATTTTGTTTGGGGAAGATATTCAATAATACATTGTTGTATTTCATTTGCCGAAAGCTCTTATTGATGTATGTATGTTATCACTATAGCTTAGTTTGTTAGTTTAGTATACTCCTATTGGCTCAGTTCACCGACAACTGAAAATACTGAATTTTATATTAACTGCTTCATTGGCGAATTTAATGCACGTATCGAAAAGAGAAAACAGGTGTTTTGATGATAAACCTTACAACTGCAGCACGTTGAGCAACCTAACGCGCTACGATACACGGTGGACACGCCAGGTAGGTAATTATTTTATAGCATTGGTTACGAACCTTTATAATTTATGATTACAAAGACTGTAATTTACATATGAGTAGTTGGACAGACGAACAGACTTCGAGGGTTCTATTTCGTCCACTTAGCTAAGGAACCCTGAAGAAACCCATCATCTTATCTTCTTCGTAAGCGATTTATCATATATGCAATGTATTCAGGCAGTTCAAAGCACGATAAGTTTTAGTTGTATTGTTTATCAATTTTTTTATTTAAACACCCGAATAATCCAATATTCTCTATATTTGGTTTCCGGGATTTCAAGTTTCTTGTATAGTAAGCGCAACGACTGGAATCAACCTAAAATTAGGGGAAATGATGAACCTAGATTCCACTTGAGACGAAGCCGCAACCAGCAAATGTTTTAAGCAATGAGTTAAGGATTGGCTAATAAATTTTTTATAGAGATACCTCCTTTAAATTTGTACCTGCTACACTACGATTCAACGGAACTCAATTTAGTACGCACTAACGTCGCTGTTTCATTAGACATACTTTTATTAACGATGTAACGTGTCATCTAACATCAGGGAATGAAACTAGTTTACACGAAAAGTGATAGCCGTCAGATGTACTTTTAGTACTTTCCACATCATTGCCATTGCCAGCAAACTCAGATAAATCGTTCTCTTTAGTTCGACTAAACTTTTAACTGGATTATTCTATATTTAGTTATCTTGTAAACAGTAAGAGGCATATGAACTCACTAAAAGAAACGAGTTAACAAAAACGAATAAAATTTTTAGTTAACAATTTATCGCAACTACCAAACGTGGATCGCAATTTCGATATATTTTGGTCTCATCAGTACGCCGTAGGAAATCTCGATAAATCAGCTANCAACAAAGTTGCAATAATGTGTTTTCAACGTTCTCTTAAATCGGCTTTGCACATGCAAGTCATTGATATGATATTGCTTAAATCACCCAGAATCACTTCACTAATTATATAACGTGAATCACTTTTTTAATCCGAAGTTTGTAAAAGTAGGCAGTAAACTTGACGGAATTTGAAGGCTAGCTTCCGGATTTGTTATTTCCGAATTTTATACTGTGATTGGCATCAAAAACACGCTCACCTTCAACGAAATTTCCTTTCCGAGGCTTTGTGTCAGCCCAATCACATATTGTGTCAATACTTATCATTTTATCGTAATTTAAAAACTTGGAAATTGCACGGTACACTATAGGAACTACGATAAATTTTCCCTAATCGGCGCCATGTTTTTAGGCTCCTC
>NW_020438890.1:757803-771255 GCF_000699045.2 Agrilus planipennis
TGGCATTAAAAACACGCTCACCTTCAACGAAATTTCCTTTCCGAGGCTTTGTGTCAGCCCAATCACATATTGTGTCAATACTTATCATTTTATCGTAATTTAAAAACTTGGAAATTGCACGGTACACTATAGGAACTACGATAAATTTTCCCTAATCGGCGCCATGTTTTTAGGGTCCTCTCATTTGACGGATCCCAATAGAATGTCCCTTATTCCACACCTTATCGATGTCTTATCAGAGAGAGAATGCCAATAACGAATAGAGTAAATGCGTTTTCTGACTTCCACTTGAGCCCCCGCTACGTTAAATTATTATATATTTTAGTGTTTCCTTGTTTAGAAATTATTTCAACTTCAACTATTTTACATATTTTAGCAACACATTTTATTCTAAAAAAGGGTTTCAAAGTTAGTTCAACTTAATGATTACTTTTCTGTTCTCTTTCATTTCTGCTACTGCTTCTTTTGGATTTGTGAGCCTGATATCACTGTCCTCCAAATTAAGGTTTTCCTAATGAAGTACGTGTTCTTACTCTCATTCGGCTAAAAAATCCCTTAAAGACATTTGTTTTATCTGTTGATCTTTTGTATAGCTGCTTATTGAATTTGTGTTTATTTTTATTGAATTCTACAAGATTGGCTTTTTTGTTAATGTTTTAAAAAATATGGAATCTCCTACAGGTGATATCCGAACTCTCTCCAGTTTGATGAACAGGTGGATTTGCAGGTTGACCGCCGACCACTAAAAAGCAGTTTAAGATATGTGAGGATGTAGTCAATATTCTTGAATACTTCTAACGTTGTCCTCAGCTAGAATGTTCTCAAATGTCTGCAGTTGACCTCAGGTAGAATATTCTAGGGTGAATCGGAAGAATGGATAACGTC
Source organism: Agrilus planipennis (assembly GCF_000699045.2). Classification (NCBI taxonomy): domain Eukaryota; kingdom Metazoa; phylum Arthropoda; class Insecta; order Coleoptera; family Buprestidae; genus Agrilus; species Agrilus planipennis. Next base: position 758,689 of record NW_020438890.1, read on the forward strand.
GTTAGCTAGTTGAACATAACAGAACGCACTTTTAAAAGATAAAATGCACCTACTACTTTACTTTTACTTTACCAAATTACTCAATTGAAAATATTTTTACATGCTCATAGCGAACGTTATTAAAACGTGCCTAAATTTATTTTCACAAAACTGATAAAGTAAAACCACAAGTATATAGTCTCTGACTCTGACTAAGAACACGATGAATTCCGTGATAATATTAGTTTATTACACACCTAGATAGGAACGAATGTCTTAGCTCGTATGATTATTTCCTGTTTTCTTTTTTCTCCACCGATGTATATGACATTTTGCACTACCCCTCGGTCCAGAAGTGAAACTTTTCTTGAATAAGTCACAAAAGATATCGACATTGACAAAGTAATAGATATTTTTGCATCATTAAGCATCTTGGGTTTTGTGAAATTGAATGCAGGAGAGCAAAAAGTGTTAAAGTTTTTCTTAAACATAAACAAGGAAATCTCCTTTTTCCAGAACAATTTGTGATGAAGGTGCAAAACTAAATCCAACTTTGGGAAAATCTTGCACAAATACTAGTTTCTCAAGGATACAAAGAGATTCTTGTTAGAGGAAAGTCTTTCAGTGAAAATAAACTAAATTCACTTTTAAATCATTGGAAAAATGCACGAAGGACTGAGTTTTCTCTTGAGACGAGACCCAGACGGCCTATTGACAAATCCAGCACTGTTCGGAAGAGAGTTTAACAAATAGGCACGTTGTCTACGCTACCTTTTAACCCATGTACATGTTATATGTATACTGAAGACGCTGTTAATAATATTAAACACGGGACAGCTTTCGGGATAAATATATAGCAGCAAAAGATTAGCATGCTCGGATTTGCAGATAATGTTAGCAGTATTAACATTTGATACAGAGCAGGTACAGGCAGAAAATATTAGAAATATTGGAATGTAAGGGAGGTAAAGGTAGGATTAATATTAGAATATAAGGGAGATAAAAGTAGGGTTAAAACGAATATAATAATAGGGCACACTTGAAAACCTTAAAGTTAGCATTGTTTAAGATGTGATGCTTTCGGCGAATTATGAAAATACCGTAGAAAGAAATAACTACCGTATTGCTAGGGCGACCATCTTTTTTAACTAAAGAAAAAAAAGTAGTGTATAGAGAATAGCAATTTCTATACCTCTGTGAAAATAAAAGTTCAGCAAGCTAGCTTTTTAATTGCTTAGAAAAAACGCGTCTCTCTGTAATAACGTCGTACCTACGCAATTATTCTCGGAATTTGGAACTCGACTTTTTTAAATAATAAAGTTTCTTCATTAACTTTAATCAAAATTTCATTAAAGAATAATACAAAAGTAAATAATTCTTTGAAGGAATAGCCCTAATTATTGGATTGGTTTACTAATATGAGATCAGGCCCGCAGCTAACCGGTTGAACGCCCGAGTGCAAAACAAGCAATACCGTTTAAAATTAGGGAACAAATTCTCTGAAAAAAATTTCGCAAAAATGTACCGGAAAAATTTCTCCTCTGAAAAAAACACCTGGAAAGAATGTCCTCTCGGATGTAAACATCCAGAAAATTATTTTAAAGGAGATTTAAATACCTGCATAAAAAATGCTCCATGCTTTTGGTATTTGAAAAATTGTTGAGAACTTATAAGGTCCAGTTTAGAGATTTAGGTCAATGGGGCACTTTTTTGTGCGTACTTCTTTCCAGCGGATATTTTTCTGGAGAAGGGATTTTTGCCGAGGTTGTTTTCCAGGGAAATTTTTCTGTAAATTCCGTCGTCCCCCCTACTCGTTTTCCTTGACTTGTACAAAGTGTACTAAAGTACTTTTCAAGTTAAAACGAAATATTGGCATTATATGAAAAGTATTAACAATAAGTAAATAAAAACCTATTACCAAATAAAATTTCTAATTTGAATTAATTTTAATTGTCGTTTCCTTCTTTAGTGATCGTATGTAACTTCAAAAACATGCCTAAATATTGTGTTATTATATTTCCGTAAGAGCCATGCAAAAATGCATTAATAGAAGCTATCCCAAAAACTACTGTAAGTACATTTTAAAAATGACAACATTTGATAGAATTTTATTCTTATTTTGATTGCTGTTGGTATTCAAGAGATTTCCAGAGGGTGGCAGCTGCCCTCCCGTGCCCCCCCCCCCCGGTACGCCCATGGAAATACACATTTTTTAAATGTAATGTGAGCTATTGTTGTTATTTTATTATATACATTAAAAAAATCGATTAAAAGCCTCTTAAACTTGAAGAAATTTGTCAATAAAACGAAGCGGCGCCTTTGTTAATTACGGCTTGCAAAAAAAATCGATCATTGATAACTCGAATAATTAATTAATAAGCGATCGACACAAAAAAAATAAAATTGTTCATTTCACTGAGGTAACCTTCTTCAAGAATTTTCAACCCTCACAGCCTTTTATTTTTCGAGAAATAAATATCGAAAGAAACGGTGTTTTTCAAAATTCACGAGCTGATTGCAACAATAAAAAAATTCCGGTAGAAAAGCAACCAAGGAACAACTTTCTAAATGCATGTATTTTAAAAAAAGTTCGAAGGAGATGAGATATAAGCACAAACGTTAAAAAAAGATTTTTTTTTTCCATAAATTGTTTAATAAAAAAATTAGCGTACACATTTAACTGTCTGGACCCCGTCATTGTTTTCTACGGGAAAAAAAAATACAAAAGGATCAATTATTAAACTGGATCCGCCAAAAAATATAAATTTTGGACGACTTCTTATCCCTGACTACTGGGCTATTATCAATTTAGTATCAATTGAAATACTCCAAAATTTTTACCACAAAATCTTTCTTTGCTAAATGTGCCAAGTTTCAAATGACAGACTAATATTAAAATATCTATAATATTGTATCGACTAGTAGGTAGTCACTTCTAACACACCTATGTAACGGTCCCACCCCATCAAGATTTTGATTTATCGTAACATTCAACTCCCAATAATTTTATTTAGTTTTTATTTACATTTAACATTGAACTTAGTACACCGAAATTGATTACTGTCTTCCCTCNATTGCAAATGGAAGCGGTATTGACAGAACAGTACTGTATGAAAATAAATTAAAAAATAAAACAAAAATAGTGTTATGCAAAGGAATAAAAAGAAGGTAAAGAGTGAATATAAAGACAGGAGACGAAAAATTAGAAGTGGTTGATTTTAGGTATCTAGAAAGTCAGATAAGTCAGAACGGATGGATAGTAGGGATATAAGCATAGGATAGCGCAAGGTCGAACCGCCTTTAATAAAAAGAAGTCTCGCGAACGGTTAATTTATAAATTCAAAAAAGATTGTTGAGGGTGTATGTTTGGTGCGCGGCTCTGTACGGGTGCAAAACATGGACGGTGGGCGCAGCGGAAAAGGAAAAGGTTGGAAGCGTTTGAAACGCGGTTTTACAGGCGAATGGTGAGGATGCCGTGGATAGAGATGGTTAGAAATGAGGATGAATTGGAAAGAATAGGAGAACAGAGGACTCTATGGAAGTCAGTAAGAAATAGACGAGATAGGTTGGTGGAATTATCAGGCATGAAGGTATGGTCAGAGACATATTAGAGGCAGAAACGGGAGTTAAGAGAGGTAGAGGTAGGCCTGTTCACATATAGTTATGTGGGTTGTTCTAGTTTTGGGGAAATTCGAAGATTAGCTCAGGATACGAAAGAGAGGAGGTGCGTGTCCAACCAGTCTTAGGACTGACGACCTTATGATGATGAAAAGAAGTAAATCAATAAATGACAACATCTACCGAGTCGTTTTAGTGTTGCAAAATAATATAAGAGGTAAGTACGTATCTGGTTATCCATTTGCATTTGTATTTACGAAATAAATTCTTGGCAGCAAACTTCATGAATAAGAACAGATTTAATAATCAGCTTGAAGCTATTCTCGGGAGGCCTACAACCTCAAATTTGTAGCAATTATGCTTACGAACTTATTTATGAGCTGCACAGCGTTGGAGTGAAATTCTAATCTCTGATCTTAGTTGTTAAGACGAATTATAGGCGAAAATTGCTTCAATAAAGGAATTAAGGGTCGCGTCCCGAGAATAAAGACCATCAGTTATCCTTTAACATTTCTTCTGAAATTGCCAACCTAAGGGATGTAAAATATTTCGTGTAACGAGCCATACGTCTTCACGGCAAATTTCATAAATTATTTAACAGAAGACACCGTAGATTGCTTGTCATAAAATAATTATATACGAAAAAAAATTTTAATTGGCATTATAGCATTCATTAAACTGGGTCAAGTATCAAATACGAAAATGTATTGTATCTAAAGTTCAATGCTTCAAAGAAAATCTTATAAAGTAACAGCAACGCCAGAGGTTGTAGCCGAATAAAATGAAGGAATTGATAAATTAATAGTATATTGTGATGCCCTCCACTCTCCTGATTTTGAAAAATTTGCATACAATCTTACTTGACGAGGAAGAAGGTTCGAATATCAAGTAACCATGTAATCAAAATGGTAAACACATATGCTGCAAACGATCAATATTATTGACTCCGTTGATAATCTCAAGGGCCGGCAGAGATTGACGCCAGTCGTAAATCACACAGTAGGTAAAATTGACATAAAATGATCGATAGTAATATTCCATGACTTAACAAAGAAGTGAACATCATCTAAGGAATCAGGTCACTACAAGGTGGGTGAATAGAAATAGTCGATACAAGTAGTGCGAGAACAAAGATACTAAACAGTAAGCAGTAAGATAATTATAGGTACACTGCAAATGCTAAGTGTGTTATTCGACATACAGACACGTGTTACAGTAACTCACATGAACGTGTAATTTGTTCTGAGTGTGTTAAATTGCTATAAATAAGCGTGTTCGTATGTTACTTCAACACGTGTAATATTTAGAAATCCGTGTTGAATGNTAAATAATCAGACTGCCAGATAAGCTACAAATTTATTTAAATATTAGTTCTTCACTGTAATTATGTTTCAGTGTTAAAGGAAATACTTATACAGAGTGACCGGAAAGTCGACCTACTCTTTGAAAAGGTTATCTATACTATTTGCAATAAGTCAAGCTCTGTCAAATAGAGGCAAAGATGGATAACGCTCTGCTGCTGCATGATCAAGTGCGATTTCAACATGATTTACAGTATATAATGTAATAAATTTTAAAGTAGTTAGAGGGGTTACTTGAGCCACTACTTCTCTTTTCGCAATTTTAGAGTACATGAGCACTGGAAACAATTGGAAATTTTACTGTGACGTGACACAATTGGATTAAGACATGATATCGAAAATCAGTGGGAAATGACTTTTTATAAAGATTGATCACTAAAAACAACCATATCCTTGAAAAAAAAATAGTTTCTACATCATGTTTTCGTGAAAGTTGATAAATTATTGAACCCCTTGAACCTTACGTTTATTACAAAACTTGGTTAAAAATATTAATTTTGTATTGAACCAATTCCAACCAATCGACGAATTATACAAATAAATTATCGATATATAAGTTATGTAGTAAATGTTAGGTTCAAGGGATTCAAGAATTTATCAACTTTCACGAAAACATGATGTAAAAATTTTTTTTTCAACGATATGGTTGTTTTTAGTGATCAATCTTTATAAATACATAGTCATTTCCCATTGATTTTTAGCCCGATTGTATCACGTCACAGTAAAATTTCCAATTGTTTCCAGTACTCATGCACATATCGGAACTATACACTCGAGAATTGCGAAAAAACATGTAGTGGTTCAAGTAACCCCTCACACTATTTTAAAATTTATTACATTATTTGCAGTAAATCATGTTGAAATCGCACTTGATCATGCAGCAGCAGAGCGTTACCCATCTCTGCCTCTATTTGACAGTACTTGACTTATTGCAAATAGTATAGATAACCTTTTCAAAGAGTAGGTCGACTTTCCGGTCACTCTGTATAAGTATTTCCTTTAACACTGAAACATAATTACAGTGAAGAACTAATATTTAAATAAATTTGTAGCTTATCTGGCAGTCTGATTATTTACATCGCTAGTACCTATAATTATCTTACTGATTACTGTTTAGTATCCTTGTTCGCGCACTACGTGTGTCGACCATTTGTATTGACCCTCCTTGTAATGATCTGATTTCCTAGCTGATGTTCACTTCTTTGTTAAGTCATGGAATATGTATTGTACTGTATGATTTATGACTTGCGTCAATCTCCGCCGGCCATCGAGCTTATCAAAGGAGCCAATAATATCGAATATCGTTTAATTCACACAATCGAAAGCTTTTGATATATCAATAAAAGCTATTGCAAATGAGTACTAACTTTTTATGAAATTTATTCGGGTCTCGAGAATACTTGGTAATTACTTCGTGATTTATAAGAATGAAACTACAATATGAAGCTGATTTTATTTTAAGGAATTGTCCCATCCAATGAATTTGCCACGGGATTCAGATGATATAGTTACGCCATTCGAATCATATCCAATTTATTGCATCTGAATCACAGAATCTTTATACTGTGCAGATATTACAGATGTCCTACTACTTCATCTGGGTAAGTATTTTAAAACGGTTATTGTTCCTACCATTAAATTTAACCTAGAATTCGTTCGGCTCATCCTTTGTCATGAGAAATGTACAGCTTTTACAGTTAAATACACAACAATTTCTTTCGCAGAATTTTGTTTTTTGTCAAACCGAAAATCTTTGCATTTTTGCGACGAACGATTCAGTCGCTAGAGGTTGTCCCCCTGATCCTTCTAGGCGGCGCCTTTGACGGCAGGTATATTTATCATTTTTATTTTAATGAAGTCCAATGAAGACGTATTAGAAAGCATAGACATATATTAATGGACGTGCCTATGTCGTAATAATTTCTTGGTTCGAAAAGTGATGGAGATGGCGTATGGTTTCGGACTAGTGCTATCTCTTTCATGACACGCTTACGCACTATCATGAGAGAGATGGATATTGTCCGAAACTTCGTTCCATCTCTTTCTTTTGTTGTACCACAATTCTGACCGCTAAGGCATGTCCATTAGTAAACGTCGATGTTAACATCGTTCCATCTCTTTCTTTTGTTGTACCACAATTCTGACCGCTAAGGCATGTCCATTAGTAAACGTCGATGAGGAGAACGGAGGATTGTATGGAAGTCAATAAAAAGTAGGCGAGATAGGTTAGTAGGACATCTTCTCAGGCATGAAGGGTTGATTAGGAACATATTTGACGCAGAAACAGGAGTTAAGAGGAGTAGAGGTAAACCTAGATTAGATTACTATTCGCAAATAGTTAAGGATGAGGGTTGTTCTAGTTCTGGGGAAATACGAAGATTATCTCAGGATAGGAAAGAGTGAAGATGCGTGTCCAACCAATCTTAGGATTGACGACCTTATGATGATGATAAAGTCCAAAAATAAGAAATAAAAATATTAGTCTATTCTCCATTTCAACCCTTTGTTTGGATAATATTAAGTAAAGTTCAAGGCAATATCAAATAAACTTTCAATCCTTAATTGCCTTGAACTTGATTCAATAAAAATATTAGAATTCCTAAAATAACCAAAAGAATTTATTATTTTAAGGATCGTTGCATGAATAATAATTGTAAGCAACTTAACATAAGTCACCATGTGGTGCATTTATATTACGCTTCTTACCTGAGTTTAATTTATTCTTTCCTTTGTTTTGTTTAATTCGGATCTATTAGATTGTCGCCCCAGAATTATCGCAATGACAACAAACAATACTACTAAAGCGTAAAGTACGTAATTACAAAGCCTAATCCTTTCCTTCTTTTTACCAATACTGACATTGAACTTATGATTCAAATATAATGAAGTCCTTTAAATTCACTAAGTAAATAAGCATTTCATATTGAGTTTTAGAAGAGATTCCAACTTTCCCAGAATTAATCAAGGTAAATGCAATCGAAATATGTCTGCAAGGACGATCATTAAATAGAAGAGGAGTTTCGCAAAGTTCATTTTTTTTGTAGCCAATTATTTTTCATATTTTTGGTTCTCGAATATACTTATATTGCATAATTTGATTGGTATATGACATACATTTTTGATAATATGTATAAAAATTGCTTTAATGAAGTTCCAGAATTAAAAAGTAAAGGAAATTTATTCAAAGAGAGAATTAATAAAAAAATAATAAATAACATAATATTGCATTAATAAATAGACTAAATTTTCTTATGTGTAATTGGTTCTGCTTTAAAATGATAGGGGGTAAGTGTGTTATCTTATAAAAAACTTATTAAGCCTAATATTTTGGAAATGGAACTTGTAGAAGTCATCTCTACCATTATAGTTTTCTTAAGATCTTCCTGAATTTTCTCCATACGGTAAGGTGAGTACTATAACATAGTAACTATTCGGTTACCTTAAATTCTTGTTTAGATTGCTAGTACTACTAAGTTCATGCTACTAATTTATCTAAAATTACTTAGTGCTATTACTACGACAGCATTTCATTTGAAATTAAAATCATGCTAATGCTGCCATCTAGTGTTCGTTAGTTACTGTAAAATACAAAGTCGTTACAGTTGTAGCAGATGGTACTCTTCACGGTTTAATGTAATCTGTAATAATTTGAAAAGAGTAAATATGAAAAGTAACGGACTTTTGATTGATTAAGGTTAAGTTACAGTTAAGTTTACTTTTTGAAAACAGAAAATAATGACTGATACAACTGATAATAATGTTGTATATGCAAAGGACGCTAAAATCTTCCAAGAAATGCTAATGGATATAGCAAAAAATGTTGGAGATAAAATAACTTCATGCAAGTAAGAAAAGATTTTGTTAGTTTTATTATGAAATAAAAACAATTTGATATATAATTGTTGTTGTTATGCTTCAGTATATTACAACAGTTTTATAACACGTACTGTTTAGGAATGAAACTGACAACGCTATTTCCTCTGATACAAAACGAGCTATAAAAAAAGCATTTGTTGAAAATATCCACGATAAACTGGAAAAATTGATACTGACAGAAAATTTACAAGAAAAATTTGCAGTTCTTAATAAATTAGCCCTCAGTGGTGATTCACAACCTACATGGTATTTAATAAAATATTATCAATGTACTTTTATTCTTGTGGTCTTAAAAACATACCATGTGTTTCAGGAGGCCAACTACAGGGCAAATTCCTCTTACAACCATAAGAGGAAAATATTTAGAAGAAAAAAAAACCGAATTAATCAGCAAAGTTTCTGAATTAAAAAAAGAGAGAATAGAATTACAAGAAGAAGTTATGCAAAGACGTAAAATTATTGAGAAGCAAGTTAAACAAATCCAAAAATGCAAAGACACACTAATAGCTGAAATGCAAGAAGCTAATTTAAATTTATTGAACTCTATATAATTGAAAACAAATATAATATTTTTTATACAATGTTTACTTGTTGTCTAATACCCATCCGCAAAAGTTGTTGAAAACCTTTTTTAATTGTTCTTCCTTTTTTCGAATTTCTTGTTCTAGATCATACAATTGCTTTTCATACTTCTTTCTTTTTAAAATTAACTCATTATACTTGTTTATCAAATAATCCTCATAATTTTTACAATTACAGTTTTCTTGGGCAACTAAAATACATAAAAACAAATTAAAAAGACAGACATGTTATGATTAATCGATTTTTGTTAAGCTGTTTGCTATTTAATATCTGATATTTTACATCAAATCAAAAGTTGAAAAGAATACCAAATTATTTTAGTAACAGAGATTATGAAGTTTCTATAGAGAGTTTTTTACTTCTCCTAATACTTATTCTAATAATTCATAACAATTCAATAGTGAAACAGAATTATGTTGGTGATCAGACTTGGCGTTTTTGACAATTTTTGGTGTTCTTTTGATATATTGATATGTTTTATGTTGCTTAAGGCGAAGCACCAACTTTTTTCTTTTAAATTATGGATACGCTTACACAACTGAGAAATAGATTTCAGATTATACCTTCATTTTCTGTATGAAATAAATATATGAGTAATAATGATAAAATACAAACTAAAAAGTAAAAAAGCCAAAAATGGCCAAATGGACTTCCAAAATAAAAATTGTATTTAACAGTTTAACTTTTNGTAATTCATCTTATACATCGCGGACGAGCAGATCAAAGTTCATCAATATCGTTTGAATCAATTGATTGCAGGAAATCGCAACACTCTGTAGGTCTCGCATGTCTTGTTTACGTAATCACCAATCCTACTCATTTTAATGTTGTTTCCTTGCTTCTGTTCGATTTATTTGTAATATTGCAAATGCAGAGAGTGATAATCGCATTAGGAAATTAGTCAAAAAGCGTGGCTCAATAAAAAGCAACCTTACAAGATTCACCAAATATTTAGGTTCATTAGGTGATATCTTATAATTACTGGTAGATACTCTTAAACTACATGAGGGGTTGCATGGAGTGGGACCAATAGTTAGTGGGTTATTTGACCTTAGGCTATTGTTAGTGACAATGAATAACATCTGCAACATTGCCCTGGTGAACACAGGTATACCTGAAAAAAACCCTAATAAATGTAGGTAAAGTGTCTTCTCCATTTCTATATTTGGAAATATTTACCAACCTTAATAAATGTTTGCTAGCATGAAAAAGAATTCTCTTGATGTCATGAACTGCGCACCGACAGCTTCTATTAATTTTATGAAATGGCAAAATTATAGTAGTTTTTAGTACACAAAAAAAATGCAATAAATCACCCTTTTTATTAATTGTGGTTTTTAAACTATTAGAATGCAACTCTATATTAACTTTTAAACTCTTTAATGTTTGTTGCGCATTATCTAAAGCTCCTGCAGCTAACGAACAAACTATTCAGTTACACAGTCCTGTTAAAGAACATTTTGTTTACTTACTTTTCATGATCTCATCCTTAAGCAGCGTTTCTTTAGTTAACAAGGAGTCAAAATTTAAGTTATTTTGATTATCATTAGCGCTCATTTTTAAAAATTCAATTTAGGTTTCTAGTAAATATCTTTAAAGGTTTTCAAAAATGGTGTTAACTACTACTTAGTAGGTGGCGCCAACTTACCACGACCATTGAATGCGTCATGCGCTCGTCTACGAAGCTTGCGCTGTAGTGCAAATACGCAAACGTTTGTCATCTCTATTGTGTACGCCATTGATAGTATTTTGGAGGACTACTTAAAAGTGCTTTTTTGTTAGTTTTCTTCAAAGCAAAGCTATACGGTAAGTCCATTATTTATAGTTAATAATAATTTTATTGAGACATTTTAGTTAGTACTTCACTAACTATGTTTTATTCAATCTTTTAAAGAACCGGCATTTAGAGCCTGGTTGTTTAAGAATAAACAAATTATTCGTGCAAAGGATTAATTAGTTATTCAAATACGATATGTTCCCAAGGCAGTTTCGTGATTTTCGTGTTTTAAGGTTAATATTTTTTATTAATACTTAATAGTAGTTCTCCTCAACCTATAGTCACGTTGTGGGAAAACGTTAGTCTGTCTACATAAAACAAAAAGCAAGCGATGTACATGTATGCACGTTAATAATGTGATAATGTGTTTGATAAGAGATTATCATTTTTATTCTAAAATGGATCGTGGTTTATTTGTCTTAAATAGGTAGTACCTACCTACTCTATTTTTTTTACCATCTTGGAATATATATAACAATAATTTTATGTGCACACAATAGATACCTACCTGTTCACTATGATGTACATTACTAGTTAATTAATTAAAATCGGCTTTTATACGTTTCAATACTCCGCTTAATGCATAGATACTATAGGTATTAACGATTAACAAATTTATGTAGGTACCTACCTTGTAGCTATGTACCTATTACAGAAAACGTTATTTTTTATATTGATTGCGTTCAATAAAATTATCTACTTTAAAATATAATTTTTAAATTCTAATTTTTTTTGGTTTCCGAGATAATATATTCTTTCGATTAGATTAATTAACCAATTAAGAATGAGATTAAGTACCTACCTACATATTATAAACAATGTCCAGCGACTTGACCCCACCATTTAAGAAAAAAATGCTGAATGTGTTAGTGTTGTACTCTAATATGCTGCTTCGCAAAATTTATTAGGTACCAACAAAAAAATTTCTGTACTAATGGGTATAACTTTTCCAAACCAAACCAAAAAGAGATTAGCCCCTCCATTTTTAAAATAAATTTATGTATTAGTGCTCCAATTTGTTATTAAAAATGAATTTTGTGAAGCAGCACCTTTGAGCACAATACAATTCTGCACCTCTTTTCTTAATTTTTTTAGTAATGGCAGGGTCAAGTTACTGGACATTGTTAAAATTATAACATATGGTACGTGTGTTTAAGGATGTTTGGGAGGTATGTCAAAATGCTACGAGACAAATAAAAAATTGGAAGAACGTTCCTCATTCAAATCTAAAACTCCTGTAAAAATTACAAATCGATTCACTAAACCGTTAAAAAGTTATTGAAATTTTAAAAAATTGTAATTTTACACGTCATTTTATGGAGATTCGTTAACCGAACAGATTAAATTTATTTTTATTAACAGAAAAAAAGCTAC